>NC_054373.1:154001152-154248652 GCF_017654675.1 Xenopus laevis
AATTGTTTTGCCACCAGTAAAGATTAATTATATCTTAGTTGGGATCAAGTACAGGGTACTGTTTTATTATTACAAAGAAAAAGGAAATCGTTTTTTAAAAATCTGGGTTATTTGGCTACAGTAGAGATGGCCTTTCCATAATTCAGAGATTTATGGATAACAGGTTTCCAGATAGTGGATCCCATACCTGTATTTACATCCAAACACACTCCTTGCATTTCTGTAAAGCTGCATTGAGCAGAATTGTGTCAGTCCTGCCTCCTCTTAATAAATATTTGATTTATATTTGATTAAAATGATGTCTATGGGAGATGGAATTCTGGATAATGGGTATCCAGATAATGGATCCTACACCTGTACCAGAAACACTATTACCCAAGTGAGTGTACATTGGATCACCAATGAACAATCAGCTTTACATAGCTCCTCATCACAGCTACAAATAGAGACTCATCTAAACATACCTAGTTTTACACATTTACTTTTTTAATTATCTAATTCTGAATGTGCTGCCCTGCACTGCCCATGGTCCCTGCTTTTCTAGCCCTGGTTCTTCAGCACATAGCAACAGCAGCCAGCTATTGAGCATACCATCATGCATGTCATTTTAAATAGTGCAGAATCTTCTCTCGAGGGATTCATCCCAGCAAGAGATTGCTGTAGAAGAGACAAGATTATCTCTTAGGGCATATTAGTTGTAACAAGATCTTCAAATTGACCCTCATTGAAGCACAGGCTTATGACAGAGCCCTGGAACAGAAATATGAAGATTGACAGTGTAACAGCACAGGATTTTCAAAACATGGAGTGGTACAACACAAAATGCTGCGACTATGGCATAACTGCATAATTATATTATACAAGTTTAATAGGCCAGTTAAATATTTGACATGATGCTGTCCATAATCAATGATTAGCTATTATTTCTCAACAGTAATATTGAGCCTGAACAATTAGGAGATTATCCACTGACAATGCAACTGTCCATGTTTTCTGGACCTAATTGTGATTCCATTTCTTGCCAATTCTGTCAAAAGAGGGTGTTCTGACTGTTCTACAAAAGCTACAAGAAGCAACAATCCAGTTAAAAATGCCCCATAATACTGATCCAACCTAAGTGACCGCAAATTTGCTGCCTCTCCAGTGCAGGTCTCTTGTGTCCTAGAGGCCCTGTATGAATTAGTGATACCCTGAATGTCTGAATAAAGCTGGCCATAGATATTAAGATTTTTAAAAGATCAGATCCTGATCGTGAGATCACGATCTTCTCGGAACGATCGAACGAATTTACGATCAACTAAAAAGACCAATTTGCCATGAAAACAAAGGGGAGCTGCCTGATTGTCCCTGCAAACATAGATTGCACTGGGACCGACAAAGATTTTTTGACCTGGCCGATCAATTTCCTGACAGATGTCGGCCGAAAAATCGTAAGATGTACGATCGTTCGAATCCCACTAACCGCATGATAATTTCGAAGGATTGGTCGGGCTTCCCTAAAATCGGTCATTCGGTAAGAAGAATCGTCGCGTCTATGGGGAGCTTAAGACCTTTAATCTTCAGATAGTGAGTGGTTTCAAGTTTGGAGACACCAGTATTTCTCAAGACTAATCCAAATGCTGGTTGTGCCATATCCATAAAGCTAACATGAGGTTCCCTTTCCTCCACTTGATAGGTTAAAGGAACAGTAACACCAGAAACTTAAAGTGTCTTGAAGGAATGACAATATAATGTAGTATTGCCCTGCACCACTGTGTTTGTTTCAGAAACACAACTATAGTTTAGATAAACAAGCTTCTATGTAGTCATAGGGGCAGCCATTCAAGCACAGGATACACAGTAGATAAAAGATACATTCTGAAGAATCCCATTGTATACTACAGAGCTTATCTCTTATATTCTGTGTATTTTCTCCTTTTTCAGCTTTGAATGTCTGCCCCTATGGCTACACAGCTGCTTGTTTATAAAAACTATTGTAGCATGCCCGCAGCAGTGGGTGCAACTGTACTTGGGTTCACCCCCAGAGTCACCACACATGCTGATTGGCTGTTCTTGTCAAATTAACTCTATCTCCAGTCATCGCTTATATCACTGTAGGGTTTGAGCCTCAAACTGAAGATAAGAAGGCTTAGCAAAGCAGAGGAAACAATTCTATAAATTGCCGAGTATAAAAGAGTAAAATAGTAGTTTATTAAAAATGGCAATTTTGAGATGATACTGTTTTGATAAGTCTGTATTCTTTCCCTCTGAAACCCTGACAAATATATCCCCTTGCCTTTAGGTGTTAAACAAAACCAACAATTTTAGAGAATTATAGTATTTGTGTTTGTTTCGTTTGGTGCAGAGAATATGTGATATCAATGTCACTGTGCAGCAGACATTAACCAATCACTTGTTGAGGATTATGTTGTAGCCACCTTCCAGCAGTTCTTCCCTGGCTCTTTGGTCACATGACACAGTGCAAAGCTTATGGCAGCGTCAAGGTTGGGTATCCATGGATCAAGTCTACCTCAGAAGTGGCTCAGGGCTGAAGGGTTAATCAATTTGTCATTGTTTTCTCTCTCACCAATTGTTCATAACTGGAGAGCTTTTAAAGTGCCATAGATCCTGATGTCCCAGTGTCATAATGTGACATTAATAGTTACACTCGGCTCAGTGAGCCAGCTCCGGAAGATGGATTACTTTCCATGCACCAATTATAATCTGTCCATCTAAGTGATAAAGAGGGGGTGGTAGTGATGGGGAAGGGTGGAATACTCTATTGGGCCCCTTGTCTGGTTATACATGAAGAGACAGCTTTGACACTGGTTTATCTCTAATTCTCTCTGTCTTATTGGGGCTCTGATTATATCGTGGCAAGTAAAATGAAGCTTATTTGTGCTCATTTCCACCGGGGCTCAGTGTATTAACCCCCTTCATGGAATGCAGGCTTCAGAATATTGTATTTCCCCGGCAGAATCAGTTTGTTTGATCTGTTCATCCAATCAGTACATTTTGTATTGCTACGTGGTATATGGACCAGAGTCATTTATCATTTTTAATACCATTATGACCGCTTTTATCAACATTTTCTGTAGTTTTTCTGTTCCACTTGTCTTGTCCCATCACATACTAATGCATGTTGGATTGGAACAGGCAAGGACAGTTTATCCATATCAGGACTCCATTGTCTCCAGGAAGAAATCATCAGAAAAGTCCTTAGTGGTTATAAGCCCAGGCGAATTACAGCACAAGTGGGACCCATTATGTATATAAAACAGGGATGTCCATCCTGTGGCCCTTCAGCTATTGCAAAAGTGCAACCCCCTGACGGGTTTTGGCTGAAAAGTTTTAGTCCAGTAGAGGCTGCAATGAAGAACTGTAACTGTTCATATCACTTTTAGCTGTGACACCAATGTGACAATAAAGATAGCAGACTTGACAGGGGATGGACCAAGTATTATAGGGGGTTCAGTGAAGGTAAACAGTGTCAGTATATGGACAGGTATCATGGCTTACTCTACAGGAGTATTATATAGACTGTGCTGCAAATTTACCTTAATATCTACCAGGGCCGTCATTGCCTACTCTATTAGTCAATCTGTATAGTTTTTATGTATATAACACTACTTATGTACACAGCTCTGTACAGCAGAACAATACATTAATATAAAAAGCAGGGGTAAATACAATAATAAATAAGCTAGTGTTAAAGGGGAAAGGAGGTCCTTGCCCTGTAGAGCTTGCAATCTAAGTATTTGAAGCGGTTTTGTTAAGAAGCCTCTCTCATATTGGATGAGATAAGGGTTGCCACCTTTTCAAAAACAAATTTACTGGCTAGTCAGGGGGCAGTGAATTAAGCGGACAGAACATGATGTAATAGGTGTGGGACTGTGATGCAAAAGGAGTGGAGTAATGACAAAATGGGCAGAGAATGGATTGTAGATAGTGATGGGCGAATTTGCGCTGTTTCGCCGAAAAATTTGCAAATTTTCGCGGGCGTTTTGCGAATTTATTCGCTGGCGGCGAATCGCGCAAATTCGCCGCAAATTTGCGCCTGGCAAATAAATTCGCCCATCACTAATTGTAGAGAGATCAGGCAAGAGAAAGGTACGATTGGGGCAGATCAGGAGCATAAGTGGCCAGACCATTTGCTCAACTTAATAGTATTACACATTTACTAGCAACTACATTAGTGGTCAATTTATATAATGGCCCTATATATGTATATATATATTTTGGATGGGCTTGACTACCAAAGCATTAGTGGCCACCATGGAGGCAGTCTCTATGGATAAGGTGACACCAGCCTCAGCACCCTTTCTTCCAGATCTGCTTATTCTATTCATCACCAATGCAGCTGTTCAATACAGTATTTAACTGTTTGGTCTACACAAAAGTTTCTCTATGTGTTGTTGCCTTTAATTTGCTGCAAAGTGACTTCTTATAAGTAAGTAGTAATGGATTTATCCCAAAGATGCTTTATCTCCTTTAGTTTTATATATTTCCCTCACTGTATGTATACATTTGCTTGTACTGGCTATCTCTAGTATTATGGCACAAAGATAAGAGTAAATGCAAAGGACAGGCTGGTATGACTTATGAGGGCAGGGAATGCAGCACAGAAGATTTACTGCATAATACGTCAGAGGACTTACTGTTGCCGCAGAACATGTGCAGGGCCCAGGGCACCAACAGGCACAATATTGCCCCACTTAGGGCCCATGTGCTTAAAAGCTATGAGTGGGGCATTAGCTCAGCAGTTGTGCAGTCTGAAATTTGTACCCTGTCCTGGATTAAAAATACAGTGGACGGTGCAGAGCAAGGCAACCCTGTACTAAATACCAGCATAAAGATGGAAGCATAAAGACCTGCAGCTTCACAGCATAGAGGGGCAAGTGGATTTTTCATGGTGGCCTTGTCCTGTCCCATACAGCTTGCAATGTAAGATTTACCTAACATAGACCTCCCTCCTCATGTGTCTCTTAACATGGGTGACAATCTCTGTAACTGTATTTATTTATTTATTTATTGCAATGTTTGTTCCTCCTGTTTGTCCTATTGATGTACAAAGTTGCATATACAGCTTTATCCAGTATTGCCATTATTTTTAGAAAAATATATTTATATTGCGTCCCTTTAAATATTACAATCCATGTCATGTCCCTTTAAAACAGCCTTCAAACTCGGCAGCCTCCTCTGGCAGTTACTGAGAAATAATAATGAGCGAGCACGCGGTGACAGTGTGAAACTATTCATTCCGTTACTGCACTCGGTCATGTTAATTTAGTGTTTGTTGTGTAACAGTAAAGTGCTGTGTGTTCCTATGGGAGAAAAGATCAGAATGATTCACTGTGCTCGGCTGCTCACTGTGTGGTTACTGGCGAATGTGCTGCTTAATAGATAATAACTCCATCTAAATAGTAATATTAATTAGTTTATCACCTGTCCAGAAATATCTAACGACCTTCCTTTCTCAATAGATGGGAATGGAAATAAACCCACAAAGACTGCATGTGTCTAAATGAAGTGAGCAGTGTAATTTTAATAGTAATTGCATTGTTACACCCATGGCCCAGCTCAAGGTGTACAGCGGAGTTATAGTTTGTAAGGGGCTCGTATTATGCAGACTGTGCCCTTTTCTATTCTCAGACTATGCCCATGGTATCCTGGATCTGAATGTGCAATATGAAAGTGAACATTGATCGAGTTTGCAGGTGAATGGCCCCAGAATGGCGGTTGGCATTACATGACCCAACCCTTACTTTTCGTATGGACTGTGGCACAAGAAATTATGCCATTGATTCTGAATAAAGCAGCACTGATAAAACTGAATTTCCTCTTCAATTATTGAAAAGCATAATACCTATCCTATGCATCAGCAACAAAACACATGTGCCACAGGGCTGTTCTGTTCATTAATCACAAACTGCCAGTATGAGCACTGCCACTTCAGTAAAATAAACATTGATAAAATGCACAATAACCCAGGAAAGCGCAACCGACTGTTATCTTGAGAGGGGTTAACAGCAGTTAAAGCCCTTCATTAAACTGTTTGCTCTTAGATAAGCAGCAGACAGAGAAAGAAAGTGCAATGGCACAGGGGGCAATTCTGAGCATTTTGTGCCCATTTTGTGTCCTATAGGTGGAGGAAAGATACTCTAAACCACCTGCTATTGACTTGGATGGGAAACACCAGCAAGCTTGGGAGCACTTGTGTAAGTGCACCCATGTTTGCAGGTCACTGCCATGCAGGCGAATTTCAAGCAGTTTGACCATTTTAGTACTGTTACTGGGTCCTTCTAAGAATCTAAGGGTTACCCTAAACCTTGGGTAAACCAATATCTCTCAACATTTGAAAAATAGAAAGAGGGAAAAAAAAGATCTGAGGCACTTGGTGCGGCAAAAACTTACCATGCCCAATTTATGGCCATACCCCTAAACACTACAGCCATGTTACAAAATTTAGCAGGTTATGGAAAATGTAAACACATTTCTGGGGGTTTTAGGGTAAAGTTTTATGTGTTGTTACAGTTTTGCCAATGAAGGTGAATTGCCCTTTAAGCCACAAGTGGGGTTGCCACCTGGCCGGTATTTTACTGGCCTGGCCGGTAAAACTTATGTTTGATCCCAATGTTATTAACAGGGAAAAAAGCTAAATATATAGGAAGGCCGGTATTTTTTTCCGGAAAAGGAGGCAACCCTAGCCAGATTACAATTGTATCTTTGGTTTTCTTACATTGTTTCAAATGTTTCTAAGTGCAGGTGCTGAGTATTCTGGGCTCTCTGTCAAAAGCCTCTTATTTAATTAAATTTCAGAAACATTGTATCATTTTCTGGCTGTTCAGTCCAGGAGATCAAAGAGAAACTCAAGACATTTCAGTAACAATTTGGGACTGCGGGCTGAGCTGTCAAAATTTAGACTGTCCTATGAAAAACAGAACCGTTGGGAGGTATCGAATAGTATTACAATAATATTCTTGAAACTGAGCATTGCTCTAAGTGTTCCAAGTGTGCCCAAGACAAGCCCTCAATTGCCCCTCTCACCTTGAGATAACAGAGAAGTGCAGTGAGTGGGGGTGGGGAGGCTGACAAGACACCTACATGTAGCTCAGCCAGCTATTTTTGGAACCTGCCTTTTCCTTACCCAGGACCCAAACTAGGGGTAGGAAGACAGAAACGGTTTGTGTCCAGCACACTCCCCCCCCCCCTATAGTTGCACCCTAGGCACCTGCATCGTCAGCCTACCCTTAGTTCCTCCCTGCACTCAGTAGTATTTCCCATTGGTCAAAAATATATAGCAGAAAGGTAGCTGGTCACTTGCGAATTGCGATATGAAAATAAGAAGAAAATCACAGCGAAATTGGATTTGACTGTCATCATAATATAACTGGTAATATAAACCTAAGGAGTTGTGTAGAGGTCTGGTCTAGAGGTCTAGACCACTGGGTGATTTCTTTTGTTACCTTGAACTGCTCACTTGGTGCCATATGTTAGCGAATAGCGATAAATATATAATAGATCTGCAGCAGTACATATTACACTGAGAATGTATCAGGAATTGATTTACCATCCACATTCTTAAACAGTCAAGTATGATTTTTATATATCATAGTAATTACAGTAACAACCAACTCAACCAAACCCCAGATGGTTGGCTACTTAGATAACCAGTGAAGCAGCTGTCACTTATATCTATAAATGCAAATATGCAGACAATGAAAGTACTGTGCAAACAATGCATTATATACTTATCCTTAAGTGCTGTGGCAGTACTGAGTAAGACTGGGGATTACTTTTAATGACTGCAATAGGCAGCAGCACTATCCCTTGGACCACAATCATTACCTGAAAGTGACCTGCAGCAAAAAGTAACAACTATCAAAATTCCCTATATCATACAAACTCCCACACAGACAGCGCCCTTCGAGCTTAAGATTTATACTTGTTCCAATTGTTTTGCTTCTGTCTGCCACTGTTTGTGTTCTCTCTTTCTTTTATTGTACAATGCTGCACAATATCATGGGCTTTTACAAATAAACAATAATGGCTAAAATTACATTTTATATGTATATGGTTATAAAGAGTCAGGACTATTTTGTTTGTCATAAGATTAAGAGATGAACATCATCCCATGCAGATTTGAGGAGCTCCTGTACAATAATTCAATACTGACAGATTTTCATTGTACAAATTGACAGAGTGAAAGTGATGATAATTGCTGTCACCTACAGCAACATTAAGCTAATTCCTAGATTCTGTATATCAATATAAATGTCAGAACATTGACACAAAATAGAAACAAGCAGTCCAGGAACATCAGCAAACAGCATAATCCTGCTACCCCTTTGTGCGTGTAAGAACTATACCTTCCGATTGTAAGCTCTTGTGAGCGGGCCCTCTAATGCCTTTTTTCATTCTATAACTGTTGTTTGTTCATGAAATCTACCAACCCCTCCCCCTCTCATTTGATATATTATTATTATTATTATTATTATTAGTATAATTCTTAAAATAGATACTGCCATCCTCCAGTTGTATATTCATTTTCATACATTATTTGACTTCAGCAGTGTTCTGCTGCTGAACATATCCGGTTACAATAAAAATTACAGGTGTGGGTTTGATTGAATTGCTAAGCTTTCTTATCTCAATCACCCTGGTAATATCCTTTTAAGGGCTACAATCCTGCAGTGATTTAACTAATTGATGTCAAATAGGATTCCTCACCTTTTTGGTTTGAATAAGGGCAGAGAGTCTTGCTGCGATTCAAAGAGATTAGTCACCTGGCAACAAATCTCCTCTTCTTCGGGGCAACTAATCTCCCCGAACTGCCTCCCCTGCCTTCCCGCTGGCTAGAATGAAAATCACCGACGGGATGGAACTCAGAGCGCTTGTTTTCTGGAGTCAAGTTGCCTCACGAGGAAGCTTCGGCCGACTTCGGATGTACTGCCAAAGAGAGCCTCCTGAGGGCTACCAAAAAGCCAATCACATCACTTATTTTGCACCACCAAGGAACTTTGTGTGTTGTTCCTCAACTCTTTTCACATTTGATGTTGCTCATGGGTAAAAAAGTTTGGGGACCCCTGTTCTAGCAGGACATCCCACCCCATATATGCAATTTTATTAAAATGATTAGACATTTTATGTAAAATACATAGGTGACATTTCTCTCTCTAGGGGACACGTTAGTGTTATTCGTACGAAGGCTACATCTTCACAGATATGTTCACAGCACAATTATTTAAAGGCCTGTTGAAGCTTAAAATATATGACGTTGCCTGTTGTCCTTTTAATCGGCCGGGAAAAATGAGTTTTTTCTGCATATAGGTCACTGTTTCACAAATGTATGAAGAATGGGGCAGATGCAGTCAGAGTACTCTGTGGAATAAATACACGTTTGCTGCATGATGAAAGATACAACTCACACTCATTTTTAAGAGTCTGTTGCAGCAATTACAATTTATAACATATTGTTTATTTTTAGAGTCTATAAAACATTGTTTCATTATTTTCAACAAGTTCGCATATTTTGTAGTTTGATGCGCTTTTAGCTTCTCTAAGTTCCCCAAAACGTTTGTGCTAAAATGTAGATGCTGCCGTATGACAGCTCTTGTTAGAATAAGGCTTAGGGACTCTGCCCTCACTTTAAACACTTCTTTGCTCAGAGGCAATAGTTTAAGGAAAGCTAAATTGGGATTACTAACATAATTCACCCCACTGCGATAACCTATGGCAGCCAATTAAGACATGTGCTTACATTAATGATGATTATGTATAATCAGTTACTAGACTTATGAATATACGCTTAGTATCATTATTATCCTTTATTTATATAGCACCAACATATTCCACAGTACAGAGATTATACATCACTCACATCAGTCCCTGCCCCAGTGGAGCTTACAGTCTAGGGTCTCTATCGCATTCATACATACTATGGACAGTTTTATCAGGACCCTGCCTGTATGTTTTTGGGGTGTGTGGGGAATCCCACGCATAACCAGGGAGAACATACAAACACCTTGCAGAGAGTGTCCTGGCTGTAGTCAAGCCTAGAATCCCTGTGCTACAAGGCAGCAATGGAACCTATTTCACCACACTATACTAGAATAATTGTCACTATCTTTAAATAGGGTTTATATTACAATACATCCATGCCCATATTTACTGTGTATACTGCAAGATTATTGGGATACTTGATTATGGGTGCCTTTGCTGTGTTATCCAGATTCACAGCATTTATGTGTGCCCTAATATAGTTGCACAGTAGTAGTCTGCAGGGCTAGTGTTTGGAGGAGGGATGAAAATGTGCATTGGACATTGACATTATGGGCCTCGGTGGGACACCTATGTGGCTACCCCCACACAGCGCTGCCAAACATGCTTTTTACCCCACCCTACACTTTGTAAATGAGACCTCAAATGTGTAAGGAACCTGTCTAAGTAACATTTACTCCCATTTCATTTGTGCCACCATCACTGCTTTTAGCTCTTACCAACTTCATCAAATATGGAATCTTGGGTAATTTATGCAGCAGACACTGTTTTATTAAACCAGTGACCTACACCCCCTTTGCTTTAAAAAGAATAAGTTGTCTTGGGGTAATTTTATAGAGGCTACTTTTTTTTAATGGGCTACACAAGCTGTGTATATAAAATATTTTTTGAAGAAGGAAATTGAAAATCTTTCTAGAAAAGATATTAGAGAGAAACTCGGCAGTACTTTATACCGCAGCCGTTGAGTTATACCTTGACATCCGCAAGCTACTTCTCTCCATCCCTCCTCCCCCCCCCTCTAAAGTGTAGCCCATTAAAGTGGATTTCATTGCATTCTAATGCTGCTATTACAGCAATAAAACCATCAATCTTTAACCTAGGAGAGCAGCTCAAGCAGCTTTTTAAGACTCTCACAGCTGCCTAATCTTTACAGATCAAATTAAAAAGAGAGGCTTTATCAGAGAGCGGCCATAACATCATAACACAGTTATTTTGACTGAAATCAGATTCGGAGTATTGAGCCTGACTAGTTAAGTCATAGCATCATTATGAAAAATCAAACAGAGGACAACAAAGGGAAAATCTGAAAGGACTGAAATGTTTGAGCTGGTGAGGCTGCTAGAGACAAGGCTTGGGGTTTGAGAAGTGATATTGGATCCTGAAAAATCATGTTGGAGAGGCAACACTTTGGACACAATATTTTATGGCATATTTATTTTAATAGCCTTGAAATGTGGAATGCAAGCCATGGTTTGAAGTCAGTCCAGGTCATATAACATTTTTGTATGGAGCTGTTTAGCACAAGGACTACTTTCAAGCAGGTCAGGGAAGATATTTGCCCTCCAAGCCTAGAGGCCCAAAGTCCAGAAATTGTTCTTGGGAAAATTACAGGGTTGTTTTTAGGGTTAAAAAGAGATGGTATTTACAGAAACAAAAGGGCATGTATAGGGAAGGTTTTACAGTAACTAGTTGTGACCTGCCTGGGGGGGGGGGCTTCTATTCTAGCCTAGCCCTAAGAACAAATTGCAAGTATTTATGCATTAAATAATTGTATTTAGAGAGATGTCCAAGCTTTGGACCTTCAGTAGTTGTTGTCCTACTGCAGGTCCATAGGCAGTATACTTAAAGGGATACTGTCATGGGAAAAAAAAATTTTTTCAAAATGAATCAGTTAATAGTGCTGCTCCAGCAGAATTCTACACTGAAATCCATTTCTCAAAAGAGCAAACAGATTTTTTTATGTTCAATTTTGAAATCTGACATGGGGCTAGACATTTTGTCAATTTCCCAGCTGCCCCAAGTCATGTGACTTGTGCTCTGATAAACTTCACTCACTCCTGTACTGCAAGTTGGAGTGATATCACCCCCTCCCTTTTCCCCCCCAGCAGCCAAACAAAAGAACAATGGGAAGGTAACCAGATAACAGCTCCCTAACACAAGATAACAGTTGCCTGGTAGATCTAAGAACAACACTCAATAGTAAAAACCCATGTCTCACTGAGATACATTCAGTTACATTGAGAAGGAAAAACAGCAGCCTGCCAGAAAGCATTTCTCTCCTAAAGTGCAGGCACAAGTCACATGACTGGGGGCAGCTGGGAAATTGACAATATGTCTAGCCCCATGTCAGATTTCAAAACTGAATATAAAAAAATCTGTTTGCTCTTTTGAGAAATGGATTTCAGTGCAGAATTCTGCTGGTGTAGAACTATTAACTGATGTGTTTTGAAAAAAGTAATTTTTAAGTTTGGCGGGTGATAATTATTGGCCAGGGACATTCTTATATAACCTTGTTATAACCTCAGTAAGGTGAAAGAGATGAAGTGCAAGTAGGGTATCTAAAGGCTTTTATAAAGGACATATAAAGTGATCAGTGGTTGTAAAATAACATGGGCAATAGATTTATATTAGGCCGAGGGCAAATGGAACATAATCTCTGCAGACAGAGAAACTCCCAAACTGCCTCTGACACCCCCAATGAATGTAATGTAACCACCTGAAACAGGTAGTAATGATGTTTATCAGCCTCAGTGCACTAGTTTGTGTTCTTCGCTTCCAAAGATCCAGGTGTTGGCTTAGATAATCATATAAAATAAACGAAAAGCCAAATGTCACCCTGATGACCTTCACATTCAGCTTTTAGAAGAAGCATCTTGTAAAAAATAAGAATTTTCCCCAAATCGCAATGATTGGCCTTCTGGACTTGTTATGTTCCATTCTGCCATTGTTTTGTTTGTGCCATTCTTGTTCTCTTGAGGTAAGGCAATAAAAAACAGAAGTTGGACAGGACAGGAATAGGCTGGGATCATTTACTAACCTGCTGCTGAGCAGCGTCTGGGCACTATGATATTGGTTTAAAGCAGTCTTGAGTCACTGAGCACTTGTTACTGGGTTAATTAAGTTTATAATGAGCTTGTATGTCAGTGCTATGATGGCACACAGCTGGCAGAACTCATAAGCCAAGATGTAGTCATGGAGACCACCGTTGTGTCTGACAGAAAAACTATGTGCTCTCTGTAAATATACAGCGTTGTTTGTATGAGTTGAATCAGAGGGCTGTGTTGTTTGTCGCTTCTCCAGCTGTAAATCCAAATCTCCCAGCATTCTCATACCGTTAGCCTGGACAGCACACTGGGCAGTACAGTTCAGCAATAACAAACAGGCCACCAAATGTAGGATGTAGCTGGAGTAATCAATTTTTTTCAATATATTTTTGCTTGGATTTATACAAAAGATTCTGAGGATCAGAGATTTTCTATTTCAAAAACTCAACAATGCTGATACTGTACTGTAATTGTTCAGGCCTCTTTATAAACCAAGAGTTATTGGAGTTCCCCAGCCCAGCAGCAGGACTAACTATACACAGGGGAGAGAAAAAAAATTGTCCCAACTCTTTGCCGCTCTGTATTTATTTATATCTCTATGACAACTGTGCAGGATTCATACATAATAATCCATTAAGAAAAGCTTGATATATACTACCTTGCCCCAAGATATTAGTGGGACATTACCTAATTTTTGCTTAGTGGAACCTTTCCTGGGCCTTTGGAGAGTCACAATGGTGAGGCTCAGACTCAAATGCCAGAGGGGCTGCTTTAAGATGCCATAGACAAGGGATCCCCAACCTTTTTTTACCTGTGAGCAACATTCACATGTAAAATGAGTTGGGGAGCAACGCAAGCATGAAAAATGTTCCTGGAGTGCCAAGTAAGTGCTGTAATTGGCTGTTTGGTTGCCACTATGTGGACTGTCAACCTACAGGAAGCTCATTTTGGTAGTATTTCTATTTTTATGCAACCAAAACTTGCCTACAATTCAGTAATTCAAAAATAAGCACCTGCATTGAGGCCAAGGGGAGCAACATCCAAGGGGTCAGAGAGCAACATGTTGCTCATGAGCCACTGGTTGGGGATCACCATAGACAGTCTCTATTTAGTGGGTTGGGATGCTGTTTTGGCCTCTGTGTACTTGGAATGCCAGGGCCTATTTTGAATCTTTGTCTGGACCTGCCATGGACCTGGCTGTGCTAGGGAGAAAGAAAAAATATTGCCTCTAATTCTACAGAGATCTCTTTCAGAGAACTCACATTTGTCTCTGTATATGTGCACCATCTCTCTATATACTTAGGTGTGAATTCTACTGGTTCTTAACCAGCTCTGTATAAGTAGAAACATAGCATAATGTTTGTATACTTTATTCTCTCACTGCTCTTAGGATGATATACTTCACCCCAGCTGTCGGCTACAGTAGAGCAGGTTACTATATTGGTGATTGTTTACAACCAGTGGAATCACGCCAATGCTATACTAAAATGCTTACAGATACAGTGTAGGCCTCACTGTGGCTGTGCCTAATTTCAGGGTCCACAGCCCACTGTCATCTCTTGCCCCAAAACTCTGGACTTACAACATTCCTCTCCTTGAGAGTGACCCAGTGTCAGACTGAGACAGCAAGGGCCCACCAGAGAACCTGATGTTAAGGGCCCACTACTACTATTGTATCTAATGATCTATGTCAACCATCACCAACCAGGTGACTGGCCACTTTAGAAGTGGTGGGTGTATAACTTGGACCAACTGCACTGATATTCTGATACCAAAGCCTCTAAAAATTGTACCTTAAATGTACCCCTCCACCCCAAAGTGCCAGGAATCCAAACCTCTTGTTTTAACCCAAACAGTATGTCACAAATAATTACTTTGTCCTGTTCATTTTCTAACATTTAAATTTTAAAATGGATTAGTTACAGTTTGATACACATTTCTCAGTAGGAGCAGCAGGAGCTTCAGCCCCTATTGAGCATGCTCCTTGAGCTTTACTAGTCTGTAGAAGAAAAAATGTTAACATTTGATGTATTTGCTTATGCATTTCTTTGATGATGTTCAGAAATATATTATGTATCAGATAAGATGATATTAGTGACCTTGTTTACAGAGCTGACACTGGGGAATAATCATAGAAATGAGGAAAATAAAACTAATTTTAAAATGTAAAATTTGTAAATATGTAAATATAGTAGAAAACATGGATGGCATAAAAGCTGTTTAAAAAGAAACAAAGGGTTCACTGAGGTGCTCCTGGGAAACGTAAAGGATGGGGCAGACATAAATTCATTTTTGATTCTTTCAGTCATGCTAGCCATGTTCCCTACATTGAACAATGCAAAATGTTAGCGCTGGCATTGTGATACCTAATTAAAAATGCAGTTCTTTTTGTGATATTAGAAATTTACATTTCAGTAGAAAGTTAAAAAAAATATACCTGTAAATATAGAAAACAACTGAAAAAAATCATTATTTGTAGTGTGCTATCTGAACATAATACATGGGTCGGCCTTACCATAACTCATTTTATGTGTGAGAGGATCATTTTCCCTGGTACCTTTGCAGACCAGTCTTACCCTGGGGTGATGCAAGAGACTTATAGACCTTTCCTTCTTTCTATATTTTCCAGAGACTGGCCAGTCTGTCAACTGGGACAACACTTAGAACTTTCCCTACTCTATTGAAACCCTCAAGTGAAAGGCCCACATCCCCTTTACTCACTAGGGGGCACTAATCTAGAGGACACACACTTTGTGTGGATGCTTTTATAGCCACATACCTACAGCACAATCATAAAATTGCCATAGAAAGCACTATATCTTAGACAACAAATTAGAATCATATCTTAAGCAAAATCATAATTAAGCATATATTTTCAAAACAAATTGTTTTTCCCAGGACAGCACCATAGAGGGGTAACTGAGGGCACGTGTCGAGGGGTGATCTCTAGTGTAAACGGTTTTTAGTAAACAACTGTCTTTTGGAAGATTCATAACTGGTAACAATCTTTGGGCAGCAAAATGGGAGGAGCCTGATAGAAAGGAAAAGGTTCATTGTCCAATATCCAATGACCCTGTGAGTTTTATCTGTGTGTACCCCTCACAATAGATGAAACTGATTACAGTATTGCTTTGAGTAAGATCCGTGTTACCTAACAATGCCATCCTCAGGGCTAATCATCCTTAGGGGCCTGCAGTTACTAATTCACTGATTCAGATGTGATTTTCCAAACGACATGATCCCCTCATGTAGAACCTTATATGGTTAAAAGTATCCAAACATCTGGCCAACATTCCAAATCCAATGGAATTAATATGACGTTGGTCCTTGCTTTGCATCTATAACAACCTCTACTCTTCTGCGAGGGCTTTCCCCTAGATGCAGGAATATTTTTAGTGGGATCTGCTTTTATTCAGCTGCAAGAGCATTAGTAAGTTTGGGCACTAATACTGGACAATCAGGCTTCATATCATCCCACAGGGGTTCAGTTGGATTGAGGTCAGGGCTCTGTGCAGTCCAGTCAAGTTCAATTTCTGTATAGACCTAGCTTTGTATATGGGGCATTATTGTGCTGAAACAAGAACCAGCCTTTCCCAAACTGTTGCCACAACGTAGAATAGAGAAATGGAAAAATGTAATTTTACAGTGTAGCCTCAAGTTTTGCTTTCAATGAAATCAGGATCTAGCCTTAACCATGGAAAACAACCCCCAGATAATTATTTCTCCTCCACGAGATTTAATGTTGGCATAATGCATTAAGGTAGGTAGTGTTCACCTGGCATCTGCCAAACCCAGACTTTTCAGCCAGACTGTTGGACGGGGACTTTTATTACTCATTCGGATTGGAGTACAATGTTGGTGATCTTTACCTTACCCAAACTGGCAATTGTTAGGTTAGGTTTGTTTGTTTGCCTCTCATTACCGTAAAAAAAACCCATGCTTCTAATGATAGCATCACTTTATTTTATTATTTCCTGGTATGTATATGGTGTGTCTGGATACTTTTGGCCATAGAATGTATCTCTATGTTCCCCTGTAGCAAGGAAGCTGGTTTAGTGAAAGCTAATCCTAAGCATGGCAGTATTTGAAGACAACACTGGAGTGACTAGTGGCCCAAGGATTCTAGGGTAAAAATGGTGACTGACCATTCATCCAATCATCTTCCAATCTGTTAATTCCACATCCTTTATCTAACTTGATCATTTTGCCCTCTTGCATGGGCCTCTATCTGTAGACCATAGCTAATCAGAGATATTTTGCACCCCCAATCTCTGTCTCTCACTCCATATGTAGCCTGTTTCCCTCTAACTCTGTGTACTCTGCTACCAGGAGCACTGCCCTATTGAAGAGCACATGTACTGTGGCCCCTAATTCAAGGACTTATCTGTCTTTATGGAATAATTGCCGCTAAATAAGGCAAGAATATTATGCCCTTTTATTAAAATAGCCACGCAGCAGAGGGATTATAAAAATGTAAACAAAGTGATGATTATATCCCTTTAACAGTATAAACATATATATCCAGGCAGCC
Organism: Xenopus laevis; assembly: GCF_017654675.1. Lineage (NCBI taxonomy): Eukaryota > Metazoa > Chordata > Amphibia > Anura > Pipidae > Xenopus > Xenopus laevis. Next base: position 154,018,487 of record NC_054373.1, read on the forward strand.
CAAGCACTAATGAAAGCATTTAAGCGACTGTTGTTATTTCTTGTGCGAAGTCACTACATGTAAAATGCATGTGGTTAAACTACGCTGAAAACTTCATAATAAACATATCACAAATATGCCCAACATGATGCATTGAACTCATTAGAAAACACATTTATTCTTGATATCTACTTTTAATTAGCACTTTTATGATCTCTGCACTGATTTTGTGCTACTCTCTTTCAAACTGAAACAGATTTACTATTTAATTTTTCATCTTTCTGGTGATGTTAGAAAACAATTACTGTTTTATCTTAACAAGGAATGAAGGAGCAGCACAGAATTGTATGTCTGCCAAGGAGAGGTAGTGATCACTTTCCAGTGGGAGACCAGGGTTCCTCAGAACAATTATCAGCACCAGGTGCACCCACACATCATTGTTAATCTTACTTATTGCCCACTCTGAACAACTGCCCTTTTCAGTGAGATTAAAGGGGGCAACTGAGGAAGGTTAAAGGGGACCTGTCACACTAAGAAATAATTTTAAATAATCTATCATGTTAGTTGAGGAAAATAAACTTTACTTACACTATATTTATTATTTAAATGTTGTTTCATTCAGTCTTGGAATTACACAATCGCAGCAAGCAGGCAGGAACCATGTTGTGGACACTGTTATTAAGATAAATTGTGTATCACCCCAAAATCTTGTGTATACACCAGAATGGGGAACCTAATGCCCATGTGCAGTGCCCTAGATAACTATAGAGCCTGAGGAGGGAAGGGAAATGTGAGTGCAGTGACATGTAGGAAGTGCTGAATGGAAAGTGAAAGCAATGGAATGTCCCACCTCTATGCCTCGGGCATAGAGGCGGGGCAGATAATATTTGATTGACAGCTCAGATATTTAAACACCATTATAACAGGTATGGATGCTTGAATGAAAAAAAAATTGTTTCATCTTTAATTTGCTATGGACTTTCATTATGCCACTTTTTATGTGTAGGTGACAGGTCCACTTTAAGTCACCAATCTTTACTTTAGAGATTTCAGATTTGTCTCTGCTGTTTGTTGTTCTACAACAGCTGGAGGGCTGTACATTTTTGCTAAATTTTTCTTTAGTTTTGCTGCTGGATTCCCAGGGTAAATGCCCTTTCTTCCCTATTATAAAACCTGCTTTTTACTCCCAATCCTGATGCAGGTGGAAAACCTGTTGGCAGGGGATCCGCAGACATATGAGCTAGGTGGCATAAGGCTAGCTCTGTATACACCTATGGACCAAGATCAGAAGCAAAGATCACATCAATCTTAATGCAGCATTTTTAATACTAATGATTCAACCAATACAATTCCCTATTTCTGAGGTTCTTAATCCATAGGTTAGGAGTCAAAAATGGTTCTGCAACTGTTCAGATTGAAACTGCATGACCCTCCTAAAGAATGTGACATTTTTCCCTACAATTATATATAGGAAAATAATACAAGGTTAATAAGTGGTTCAAAACCAATTTTTGAATTGCAAAGTTAAGTGTATGTAAAGGGCTAAATGTGATGCTGGGACAAAAAGTGCAAATGAGAGAAGGTTTGTACCACACAGGTATCATATTTGTTCTTTGGGATGTTGTGTGGTTGCACAGGCTGCCATAAGAAAGGACTGCCAGACTGTCTATTATTTAAATATACAGGTATGGGACCTGTTATCCAGAATGCCCAGGACCTAGGGTTTTCCAGATAACTGATCTTTTTGTAATTTTGTATCTGGATACCTTAAGTCTACAAAAAAATCATGTAAACATTAAAGGGGTTATTTGCTAAACGCTGAATGCCAAAATTCTTGTTTTTTTAGTATAAAATCCTATTTATTATACCCCGAGGATTGAAAAAGACAGAATTCGAAAAATCCCGAGCAAGTCAATGGGAGAAGATCCAAAAATATTTTGATCTGCACTGGGTTTCGTGCAATAATTTCGGGTTTTCATGCAAAAATCCGAAAAATTAGTACGATTCATATTTTACACAATTTTTCCGTTTTTTTCCCCGTAAAGATCATTTTCGGAAAAGTATATTTATGAGTAAGGCGAAAAAAAAAAAAACATGCGGATTTGGTCAGAGTTTTTTTCAGAAAAGAGATAAATTTGGACTTTGATAAGTAAACCCCTAAATAACCCAATAGGCTGGTTTTGCTTCCAATAAGGATTAATTAGATCTTAGTTGGAATCAAGTATACAGTGCTGTGTTATTATTACAGAGAAAAAGGAAATCATTTTTAAAAAATTGGATTATTTGGATAAAATTAATCTATGGGAGACAGTCTTTTCTGTAATTCTAAACTTTCTGGACAATGGGTTTTCGGATAACGGATCCCATACCTGTATACAGACTTTACACACACACACACACACATATTACAGTAGATACTTTTTCACATCAAACTTTTAGTATGTGCTCAAAGCTAAAATACAGTTGCCAGCTTTCAAGCAGGTAGTAGATGAAAGGGAAAGTCTTCTTTGTATACTGCTTTACTTGATGGCATTGTCTATGGGCATCCACTGCACTGGGTTTTGCAAAGGGTTCTAAAGTCTGCCGTGGAAGGTGAGATGAAAGTTGCCATCTTTATTGCAGTGCAAATAATAAATAAAGAGTTGTTGTCTTGTTGTGCTGTAATGTACTGGTACACCTGATATGAGACAGACCAGTGGTGAGCCGATGCCTCAAGGAGCCTTTTTTGGGAGAAAAAGCATAATGGGGAGGGTGGATACTGCTGACAGGTAATTTTGGGCTGGACTGTTTAGGTCACCCATTGGGTTTGATGTGTCTGCATCTTTTGTGGTGCCCAGTACAGATAGAAGCATTGTGCTGATGTGTCAGATATGCCATAAGCACTCCTGAGAGAGACATAACTAATGTCTGTATTGTAATGTTATAGCAATTACCCGTTAATGAATCTACTGAAGTTAAGAAATAACATGGGGATTGAATATGTAAGCAGGCCTGCAACTCAACCCCTCAAAACTGGACAAATGAAATCCTGTTGCTGTGTCAAATATATTTTAGAAGTCAAAAGATACTTTCGGAAAAAAGGTAAAATCACACAATGTTCTTTAAAAATGTTGCACACAAATAAATGCAACAAGGAATAATGTTGGGAAACGTACATTTTGATAAAAGAAAAAATATTCACAGGGCGATTTGTCCATTTTCGAATTGGGGTTTTATCGAAACGCGATTACGTTTTTTTCCCTGCCATTGGTGTAACTCAGGTCTGGACTGAGTCAAAATAGGCCCTGGCATTTCAGGTACACAGAGGCTCAATTAACTCCCCACCAGCCCACTAAATAGTGACTTTCTATGGCATCTTATGGCAGCCCCTCTGGCATTTGCCAGAACTCACAGATGGCCAGTCAAGGCCTGGCGTAACTATAGAGGAAGCAGAACCCGCAGGCGATGGGGGGCCTGGGAAACAGGGAGCCCTGACTGTAGGGTCTGCTTCCTCTATAGGTAATTAAAAAAACCCCACTGTCCAGCCACTCTCTCTTACCGAGGAAGGGGGAAGCAAGTCGAGCAGGAGTGGGTGGAGTCAGGAGGGGGTGGGAAGTGGGCGGGGCGGAGGACGGACAGGAAGTGGCCAGATGGGGATCGGAGTGCACCAGGCCCCTCTGAAGATTTTTTTGCACACTCTAGTTATACCACTGTACCCTGCCCCAATTTATGCAATTCAATTACCTGCATATTTATGAGAACAATTCCGAAAAACTAGTGTTAAGCCACAGAAAAATCACAAACTGTATTTGTGTGTATCCAGTTAAAGAAAATGCATGTTTTTCAGCTATTTACTAAGGCATGTTCTGTCAGCATTTTTCATCTAAAAGTATTCAGTATGTCTGATGGAGAAAACCATGCTAACCTATCACCATATCTGTTGCAAGTTTGCCCACAATTCTATAATGCTGAAAAAGCGCTAGCATTTTTCTGTGGCAGGTGAAAATGGCTAAAACACTAATTAATTGTCACCTACAATAGTAAATACCCAAAGAGCCAGGTTGAAAAAAATGCAAAAAGTTGAAAACAGCTATGGGATCCATTATCCGGAGATCCCGAAATCTCCAAAGTGCCGAATGGCCGTCTCCTGTAGACTCCATTTTATCCAACTGATCCAAATTTTTTAAAACGATTTCCTTTTTCTCTGTAATAATAAAGCATTGCCTTGTACTTGATCCAAACTATAATCAGTATTGAAGGCAAACCCAGTCTATTTGGTTTATTTAGAGTTTACATGAATTTCTAGTAATGTTAAGGTATGAAGATCCAAATTACAGAAAGATCTGTCATCTGGAAACTAGTCTGATTATTTTTTCTCACGTGACCCTTGTTGTTCTTCTATTCTTTCTCTGCCTTATGTAACCCATTTTCAAATGGACAGGGAGGTTTCTCTGATTTGGAGACTGATTTTGATTTCCGAATACAACAAATCAGTGTTATGTCTAGTCCAAAAATATAAACATTCAAGAGCAAAAAAAGAAGTCATGAGCAGCGCCCCCTTTAGTGAAGTTAAACAAATGCGACTGGAGGGCTGTGTGATTCACATACATGGAATGTACAACTGAGGAGTTCTCCTGTTAGAAAGTGGCCTCCAAAGAAATTTATGTCTGTCTTCGCTGGATTGTTTAGAATGCGCAGCTCATTGGGCGTGGGAGGTCCTGTGTGACAGAACTGCTGGCTCTCTAACCTGACTTCACTTATTTACAGATGTGTCTATGATGTAAATATATGCACACATACTAATGAAGATTTAGCTCAAGGGGCAGTAAAACCTTGTGTTCAACACGACTACAATAGATAGGGCTGAACATACTTTTTGCCTAGTGTTTTGAAAAATCGATGGATTTTGATATTTCCTGTGCACAGGGAAACTGAAGATACTCCATGTTTGGTTCCTAGATAATCAGATACAGGGTCAGGTCACACCTGGAGATTCGGGTAAATTTAGTCGCGGGCGACTAATCGCCTGTTCTTTGGGGCGACTAATCTCCCCAAACTTCTTCCCCCTGTCTTCAACCTGCTAGAATGAAAAAACACCGACGGCATGGCACTCGCAGCATTTCGTTTTGCAAAGTCGCCCAAAGTTTCCTCATGAGTCAACTTTGGGCGACTTTGGAAAACAAAGCGCCTCAAGTGCCATGCTGCAGGCATTTTTTCATTATAGCATGCGGAAGACAGGGGGAAGCAGTTCAGGAAAATTAGTCACCCCAAAGAAGAGGCAATTACCCTCACAGTCCACAGGTAAAGCACCTTGCAAGCACCAAACATGGAGTAGCGTCAACCTGTAGATTTTTTTTCCTAAAACAATAGCCAAAAATTATGTTCAGCACAAGCCCTATTTATTGTACTCGTGTTGAACAAGGGGATACACTGGCCCTTTAAGGTTAATGGCAATACAGGCCAATTGTGCCCAAAATGTGTTGTAACTGATATAAATGTCATTTTGTTTGTCATTGTGCACACTGGGTGGATACAGCCAGAAAGCATTCTCATATAAGAACAGTATCCCCTCAAAAATACTCAATTTCATGAGAATGGGGCCCTGAAGGCGCTGGTTTTGCTTTATGTCAGCGTCATTATGATTATTTTTATTAATAACGTTATCCATGATATACTGTAGTTACAGCAATAGTGTTTGATACTCGGAGACATACACACACATACACTTAATGACAAGATTTTATTATTTTTCAGCTGGCTAATTCGAGAGGCAGTTACCCCTTCATAACCCAGTGCCTTTGGATTTCTCACACACATCATTTCCTCTTTCCTGTAATTCCATTTAAGGCTTAAATCTTGATCTGTTCTCCTTGTTTTGTAGTGTTTCTTCAGTTTCATCAATTATCATATACAGTGACTTCCTTTGCTCTTATTTAAGCCTTCTTAGCTCTGACCATCTTCTCCTGCCTTTAAAAAAAAAAAAAAAACCCTCACAATGCTGCCCTGCTGCTGCAAACATTACAGTCCTTATGTGTTTAACCAATGGCAAAATGGCAGAATAATACTATTTATTTTTTTCCTCCCTGCCTATTCCAAACACAGTTACCACCTCCCCCTTCTAAAACAAAACACAAATTAAATCTACATCCTGCATTGTGGATAAGAATATAATTTAGAATTATGGGGAAAATCTTAGCAATTACACTCAAAATAGACTTTGCTCACTGCATTTGCGAACATAAATGAGTCTTTTAGCTGTCACACTTCTCTTTTAATACACCTGTAGAGGTATGGGATCCGTTATTTGGAAACTCATTATCCAGAAACACCCGAATTACAGAAAGGACATCTCCCATAGGCTCCATTTTATCCATATAGTTCAAATTTTTAAAAATGATTTCTGTCATGGGATACTGTCAGGGATACTGTCATGGGAAAAAGATTTTTTTCAAAATGAATCAGTTAATAGTGCTGCTAAAGCAGAATTCTGCACTGAAATCCATTTCTCAAAAGAGCAAATAGATTTTTTTATATTCAATTTTGAAATCTGACATGGGGCTAGACATATTGTCAATTTCCCAGCTGCCCCAAGTCATGTGATGCTCTGATAAACTTCAATCACTCTTTACTGTTGTACTGCAAGTTGGAGTGATATCCCCCCCCCCAGCAGCCAAACAAAAGAACAATGGGAAGGTAAACAGATAACAGCTCCCTAACACAAGATTTCAGCTGCCTGGTAGATCTAAGAACAACACTCAATAGTAAAAACCCATGTCCCACTGAGACTCCTTCAGTTACATTGAGAAGGAAAAACAGCAGCCTGCCAGAAAGCATTTCTCTCCTAAAGTGCAGGCACAAGTCACATGACATGGGGCAGCTGGGAAATTGACAAAATGTCTAGCCCCATGTCAGATTTCAAAATTGAATATAAAAAAATCTGTTTGCTCTTTGGAGAAATGGATTTCAGTGCAGAAGTCTGCTGGAGTAGTACTATTAACTGATGCATTTTGAAAAAAATATTTTCTGATGACAGGATCCCTTTAATGTTTAAATTCTTTTTTAGTAGACTTACAGTATGGTGATCCAAATTAGTGAAAAAAACCCTTATTCGGTCTGCAACTTACAAACTAATTTTATTGCATATACTGTGGCATTGTTCCCACAATAATAAAACAGTACCTTGTACTTGATCCAAACTAACATATAATTAATCCTTATTGGAAGCAAAACCAGCTTTTTGGGTTTATTTAATGTTTAAATAATTTTCATGTAGGCTTTATTTATGAAGGTCCAAACTGCAGAAAGAAACGTTATCTGAAGAAAAAAAAGTCCGGAGTATTCTAGGTAACAGGTCCCATACCTGTACTGGATTGTTTTTAATGTAACATACTTTTTATGCAATTGAAGGGCATTCAAAATATATTAAAATGGAACAATGTATATAACACATGTGTCTCTGAGTCAATAGATGCACAAACACCTGTGTGCAAAGGCCTCTTAGCTAAAATGGCTAAAACAAAGGACATGGACGTGTCAGCTGACTGTGTTTGCATGCTGTAGGCCACTCCATTTATCCGCTCACCTGGAACCCAGGCGTGTTTTGTTTCCAAGGTAAGGTCATATTCCAGTCCCACTATGCCTGTCTAACTGAAATGGATGTGGTAACTGGGGCTGCGTATAGGAAGTGACACTTGAATTAAAGTTTTGTTGTTGTGTGTATTCCTCCTGCAGTAAAGCCCAGACGGCTCACCTTGTTTTCACTTGGGTACTAGCTGAAAGGGACAGCAGACAGACACCTGTCAGCACTCTGCCTATAATGACCGGGGCTGGCTGCCTGCTGAAGTGTTAGGAAGTGCAGTCAGGAAGTCATGACATAACTTTGTTTTTATTTCAGAGTCAACCTCTCTGTAGGGCAACGCCTGACATCTTTCTCTTGTACAAGGCATTTGGCAACTGCTGTGCCTCAAGCACATTTTCCAAGTGGGTCTTGACCTTTCATGTTAGCTAATCTACTGAGGCATAGTAATCCCGTGCTTGCATAAAAATCTTTTTCGACTTCATACCAAACTGTAATAGGGGATAGGCCAGGGCCACACACACAATGTGCCCCTGGTCATAAGGTCTCAAAAATATCCACAGTGGATTGTTGATCATGTAACCGTAGTACAAAGGTAAATATCTCCCCTAAAATTGCTCTGTCCTATATGCAAATATATTTAATTCCCTCTGTTTTCTCCATGTATAAAAAGAAGTGTGAGATGTTCCTCTATTAAATTGATCCCCCAACCAGTTTCTCGTCATGTTGCTCACAAACCCGTTGGCTGTTGCTCCCAGTGGCCTCAAAGCAGGTGCTTATTTTTGAATTCCTGGCTTTGAGATAAGTTTTGGTTGTATAAAAACGAAGTGTACTGCCAAACAGAGTCTCCCGTAGGCTGCCAGTTAACATAGAGGATACCAAATAGCCAATCACAGCCCTTATTTGGCACTACAAGGAACTATTTTTATGCTTGTGTTGCTCCCCAAATCTTTTTACATTTTAAATTGGCTCACAGGTGAAAAAGGTTGGGGACCCCCCTCTATTACTTTGCTTTTAGGAGCAGGTGACTATCATAGTGTTTTACTACGTCCTGACAGATAAAGGGAAAATGTGCCCAATATAAATGTAGGATTTGCATTTATTTTCCCAAATCATCGGCAGACTCCAATGAAACTGTGCCCTCCGCCCCAAGTAAGTCATGAGAACAGTAGATTTTTGCTTGCCTTGCCCATTATATTTCCTATGCAGCAGTGCCTTTACCCATGTAAAAAGAAACCCCTATACAACTTCTAAATTCATGAGTGCTGGGGTCCCAATTGTGCAACTGAAAGAAGCTGCAGGCAGGCTGTCAGTGGGGTAAAGCACGGTTGCTCTTTAGAAGAGCTGCTTTCCTCATGGGCTTTTAGATCTGATTCCTCTGGTGTAACCTCATTGTTACAGATTCTACATTGGGCTCTTAAGTGTTATCCATATAATAAAAAAAAGACATCAGACACTCAAGTATTTTAGTGTAACTAGAATTTATTAGAGCCTTGTGCTGAGGTCTTGGTCACCACAGACCTTCGTCTGGCTTCAAATCAAGTGTGAAGTATCATGTGAGACATATTTATATCTCTGCTACCGACTCAGCTATCAACAGGGACAAACATCCCCATTTATTATCATGCACTATGCAAAGAGATCAGTAACTTACACAACGTGTGCATGTCTGTGAGACAGATTTACATACGCTGCACGGCCATGAGCGATAAACACTAGGGGTTATAGAGATATTAGACTAGGGATGGCAATAGAATGTATACAGAAGAAGTGCAAACTTTTTTGCACTTTGTGGTTTGGCATTTTGTCACCTGACACCCATTAACCATGTTAGAGATATATGGAACAATGCTGTATAAGGCATGCTGCTATAGTTCTGATCTGGGCCTGGTTTTGAAAACGTCTAAAGTAGCAAGTGTGTGTGTGTGTTCACTCAAGATGTGCGTCAGGGCCTCAAGGACAACAAAAAGCATTACCTGTAAACCTCACCCACTTGGCTTTTGAGCCGGGTTCCCCTAGGGAGGTCATCCCCATGATTTGGAAGTCTGTGTACAAAAGGATAGTAATGGGCTATCAGAGGATGCTGTGAACTGTAATTCTACAACAGCTGGAACAGAATAGACCCTAAGGCTGATGACATGATGGCCTTTTGATCATTACAGTTCTCTCAGGAAGAACTATGATGATCAAAATGGCCTTCGCTGCCAGCAGCTGCTTCCAATTCACTGGTGGGAAACTCAGTGCCTGTGACAGACATTAGCGCTGCTATGCAGGGGCTGATTGGGAACATGTTCCATACAAAACAAACTGAATTGTCAATGGTCTGTTCACCTGCAGTGCAGCACACATTTGCTGTCAACAAGACGATTAGGACTGTCTGGTCAACTACCAGAAATATCTAACCAATCCCTAGTCATCATTTGCCTTTTCGACACAATAAAATTAGATGAAAAAAGCTTGTCATAAAATCAGTATATACTTGACTAACTTATGGCAGTAATTTGGATTGAATTTACCTTCTGTAGGGTTCTAGCAGTACCAAAAAGTATCACATGGGGAGCAGACAGGCAAGAAGACACCCACATTATGGTGCATATTTATTATAGGGTGTAAAAAAGGTGAAATAATTCACCACACATCGCCAGGCATCGTCACGGAAAAAAATGGCGTAAAAAAAGTACGCACTTTTTCTTTAAGCAACTTCTGCTGGACCTTGCTTACAATTGTCTGAAGCAGTGTTTTATAAATTCGCCATTTATTTTACACAGCTTTTTACACCATTTTTACGGTGAATTTAATTTTACACAGCTTAATAAATTATAAATTAATAAATATGGGCGATGAGGGAGGTCAACGTAGGGTGCTTACTGTCATCCTGGCAGGTCAGTGCAGCAATGATGCTGTAAGAAATGTAAAAACAAAAAATAAAAGGGTACACATACTCAGCATTTCTATACTAAATGGGTAATGAAATAGCCCCCTTTTTCTACTGTTTTAGTCACCCCATATCAACCAATAAGCAGGTAGAATTTACTGGTCCACTGTTTTAAAACCAGACATCTGATTGATTGAGTGTGGTAAAGGATGCCCCAGAAAAAAAAATTATCCCTGACACTTCCTCGACTGAGCATAGGACCTGTAATTCTCCCGCACCTATACATCTTTGGGTGTTAGTGCCAGTTGAATACATAATAACCCAGGACACATTGTAGGATACATGCATTTGCCAGCTCTGTATATACTAACAGATGATAATAATAATAATAATAATAATAATAATAGTACAGGTATGGAATCAGTTATCCAGAAACCAGTTATCCAGAAAGCCCCTAAATACAGAAAGGCCATCTCTCCATAGACTCAATTTATTCAAGTAATCCAAGTTTTAAAAAATATTTCCCTTTTCTCTGTAGTAAGAAAACAGTAGCTTGTACTTGATCCAAACTAACATACAATTCATTCTTATTGGAAGAAACCCCAGCCTTTTGGGTTCATTTAATGTTTACATGATTTTCTAGTAGACTTAAGGTATGAAGATACTAATTATGGAAAGATCTTTTATCAAGAAACCCCAAGATCCCGAGCATTCTAGATAACAGGTCCCATACATGTATTAGTATCTTCTAGAAAACACAGTATATTTTTTTGATTTGGGAAGCCACTCCAAGCATCCCTTAAAATTCCTTTTTGAGGAAGGTCACTTACAGTCCCTAGGCCTTTAGTTGGCCAGCAGCCCTTGCTCTAAATCAAATTTTAAAGTATTATCACTGCATCCTGAGACCATGTTTGGTGTTCACTTCCCCTTCCTACGCTGTCGCAATGTAGTCCAGACCAACCTCTAGCAATCCCTGACAAATGTGTCATTTGTGACGTAGGACATGGTAGCTAGTAGCTTTCAACACCAAATGCTACCAGAAGACATCTTCTTTGAGCTTTAGTCAGGGTTTATTGGGGAAATATTGGCTGCAAGTGTGCAGACTGCATTTTCAATAAGTAGCACTTTCATGGAACTTCTTCATTTCTGTTTTCTGTCACAGAAATGTCATGGTTTCCCCCCCAGTATTTTGTTTGTTGGTTCCCCTATGGGACCCATAAATTCTCTTGTCATTTTCTCACTTATTTTTTCCACTCTGGTACAAACCCCATTAAACAGATCTTGTCTCTGTCTCTCCCCTCGCAGCTTTCTCTCTGAGCTCTGCGCTCTGTCTCTTCACCACACTAATAAATCAGTTTTGTAGACCGATTAGGGATATGCTAACATTTTTGTACAATCCAAAGGAACATGTGTTAATACTTTTCATTCTAAAGCTTGCACGCTTAGCTCAGTGCAGACACACTCCGATTATGCAAAACCTTTCATTTCATAGACAAAAACCACATCCACTCAGGAAAAGGATAATTGATGTACATCAACAGAGAAAAAGAAGATTTCCACCATAAAGAAAGATTTATGCTAAAATACAACTCGCAGGCATACCAGTGTGGTTCTGTTCATAGATATACATGATACGAACAAGCTTGTATATCAGGGTAAGAACTGAGATCTATGTGCACTGCATTCATTCAAAGGCCTGTTTCAGTGAAAGGAAATATAAGAGCTACCATATCAGAAAGGCTCGCTTATGTCTCATCAGACATGGGGCTGGTACCACAACGTCAAAACCTGCAGCTATTTTTAAACTACAACTCCTTCCATCAGCATTCCTTGGTGGCCAGAGGCTGTGCACGTTGGGAATTATAACCCAGAAAGTACCTGGATGCATTTTTTGATACAAAATATTGTAAATATTCAAGTGGAACAGTTTTCCTTGGTTCACCTCAGTTCCTACTCAAGAGTATGTCATCTAATTCCATCTATGGGGGGCAATAATTAACTGTACTAAATATTCAGGGGCCATATTATTCTAAAAAAAAATTATCTTAAGAGATCAGTGCAGCTCCTGAGCAATCTTGGGGCCATAAAACCCTCTTGAAAGTCATGTACCCCACGGCCCAAGCTTGACAGCCCTCATGTAAAATGTCTGATTTTCAAGCTGTTCCTTTTGTTGAGTGCCACCTCCCAAGCCAACTTGCTCAGTGAGGGCCTGGATTTGACATAAAAGAAACCTTTTACACAAGAGTGGTTGCAGGGTGATTTTAATTCACCATTATCAATTCATCTTTTAGATTGTTACTGAGGAGGATCCTTTGTACCTCCCGTATTAGTCAATATTGGTATGTCATTTGTATACACCCATCTATAGTCTGCAGAATATGCTTGCACATTCTAAATACTAAATAATTTTAATAATGAACAGCCTTTTCTTCCTAGCCTTCTGCAGGGGCTATGTCATGCTTAGTGTAAGATCCTACATGTTGGAGACAGCCTAATATACTAACATAGGTGCTAAACTGTACCAGCAACCAATCAGATATTCATTTGTATTTGTCTACTACAACGTAAAAATAGGAAAAGATTAAAGTGGTTGATATGGGTGTAGTTTAGCAGTCCAGCCTATAGGGTCTTGCCTTGCCCTGTTTTTGACATTGACCATGCAGCAGCCATGGGAGTAAGTCAAAGTCTGACACTGAAAAGCAATGGGTGAAGTTCTGTGGGGATAATGTTTTAGTTTTTTAAAAGTATGAGCCAGGAACGTGCCAGCATTTGTTGATGATGTATAAGTAACTAAGCTAAGTAACAAAGATGAGTAATTTAGAACCACTGTTGCAAAACATTGTGTGTAAAGATTAATTGCACTATATATGTGTACACACCAATATATGTCAGGCTTGGGTGAGCTAAATTTACCTGTTGTGAGTACAGGAATTGGAAGCCTGTTATCCAGAAAGCTCTGAATTACTGGAAGGCCATCTCCCTAAAAGTCCATTTTAATCAATTAACATATTCAAAAATGATTTCCATTTCCTGTTATAATAATAATACCGTTGTGCTTCTTTCCAACTAAACAACTATTAATCCATACAGGTGGAAAACTATTATCTGGGTTAATTTAATGATTCAATAATTTTTTTGTAGATTTATGATATGGGGATCCAAATTACAGAGAGATTCCTTATCTGGAAAACCCCAGGTCCCCAACATTCTGGATAATAGATCTTATGCCTGTAATCTTTTTACATGATGCTATGTGATATTCCAACATCTTTCAAAAGTGAAAGGCTGGAGGGTGTATTCCATGGCAGCTGTTGGGGTGCAAGCCTGACATCCCGGCTACATAAGCTGTAATATATGGCCTTCTGAAAGGAAACAGAATGGTTCACTTAGACACTATTTGCCTATTATCTGTGATTACACCTATTTTCTTTTTTGGAACATATGGTGTCACTATGGTTGTGAATGTGATGGGGGCTGGGAGAAAGCAGTCACAGGTCCAGTGTTACAGGCTATTAAGCAGCTTTTTGAACTTGTGTGGGTCAAATCTTTTTTTCTACTCTATGAACAGCACTAAGGATCCTTTACTCATGTGGTGTATTACAGGGCTGGCAGATATCAAGCCCCAAAAGGTCTGAAAATGGGGCATCCCCAGCTAATACAAGGAGGTTGGTGCTCCAGTTTTAGTGTTAATAATTCATTAACATGTGATATTTCCAAAATCCCACAAAAACTTTTGCATGCTAGGAGTTGCAATTCAACAGCAAGTAGGACATCACTGATAGTTGTACTAAAAATATCCAGTAACTGCTACACAATATAACAAGAAGCTTATAGTATTACCAGCATTCCATCCTAAGGGGCACTTGTTATTCTGGGTCCCAAGACAAATAGTCCTTTGTGCCGACCAGGAAACTGTCCCTGATCCCCAGCACACTTGGACATCTCTGGTTGAAACCAACAGGACACATAATACTATAATTTATTGTGTACAAAGCAAAATGTAATATGTCTACTCAAACTGCATTACTTCAAAGTGATTGCTCCCATTTACTGTGATGTAGGTGGGACATATATATATATTTATCCACCAACACTACAATAAATGGGAGCAATCCCTCTGAAGTAATGCAGTTTGAGCAGACATGCTATTCTTTGCTGGGATTCTCTGGAGGCCCTTGATGGAGACCCACGAATTCCTAGTAAAGCAACTAAGTGCTGTCAGGTACCTATATGGTAGATTTTTAACAGTCTCTGATTGAAAATAAAGCAGGAGGCTTTATAATTAACCGGCAGTGCCATGGACGCAGAAAACTTTAATCAGTCAAAGCATTTTCCATTTCATATTAGATGGAAGCATCATGCAAATATATATATAACACAAAATGAACAACAAATATAATGACTATTTGCCAAATGCAATACTTTGCGATACTTTGCTACTGCACATAAAATGTCCACAGTTTATTTTAGGTGAAATATTGCCTCAGGCATATACATAAGGGCAGGGGTCCCCAATCTTTTCTACCCGTGAGCCACAAATGTGAGATAAGTTGGAGAGCAACATAATCATGGAAGAAGTTTTTACAGGTGCAAAATATGGAATGTTATTGGCAATCGGTAGCCCCTATGTAGACTTGCAGCCTACACAAGGCTCTGTTTGGCAGTACACTTGGTTTTTGTACAACTAAAGCTTGCTCAGGAACCAGGGATCACTGCATTAGGGGATCATATCCTGAGCCAGCTATAGTTTGTTCAGGAGTTTATAATGTCAGTATATTTGCAGGGGAAGACTGCATTCCAATATGCTAGATGTGCAATTGATTCCATATACAGCTGCATTTATAGACTTCTCACGTCTTTTATATCCATAATCTCTAGTTGTTCTTCTGTAATTTCATCTATGAGGTGATTCTACATAAATATAGGGGAATGTTACCCTATCCATTATCTTATGATTTTAAACTTCGGTATTCCTTTAAGAAACTAAGGGTAGGGACACACTGGGCGATTTAGGGAGATTTAGTCGCCTGGCGACTAATCGCAGCGACTTTTCTCCCCGAATGCCTCCCCTCACTCTGCGCCTGGATAAAATGAAAAGTCGCCGGCGCTAATCACACACGGCGATTCGTTTTCCGAAATCGCCCGAAGTTGCCTCACGAGGAAACTTCGGGCGACTTCGGAAAACAAATCGCCGCGTGTGATTAGCGCAGGCGATTTTTCATTTTATCCAGGCGCAGAGTGAGGGGAGGCATTCGGGGAAGATTGGTCGTGGAAAGTCGCGGCGATTAGTCGCCAGGCGACTAAATCTCCCCAAATCGCCCAGTGTGTCCCTACCCTTAAAGGCACCTGTTGCTAAAGACAATATTTAGTAATTAGAGCTTTGATCTGTGCCGCTAAGGCTCTACATCCTGAAACAGATAACAGGTTGTTCTCCCAAGAAGCTGATGTTGCCAGCAACCCTCCTGTCTTTAGCAATGTGGAGTATGGGTACAACAACAAACGTTATATACACTACAACTCTAAGAAAGTTATTTATTAAAATGCGAATATATTTCATATTTAAATAAAAAAAACACAACCAAACTCCAATACCTGATTTTACCTTATATATTATTTAAAAAAGCTTAATTTAAAAGGTTTGGATAAAAGCTCGATAAAATCTAGCAAAATCGCGAATTGTATGTTTTTTTTGTTCAAGTTTTCACCAAATTGCTTGATTTTTACTGACTTTCTCCTGAAAAGCTCAGATTTTTCCAATTTTTGCCTGAAAAGTCCAAAATGGTTGGATTTGTGGGCTAATTCTAGCACAGACCACAGAAACTTCAAAATAGGATAGAAACCTCTGCCATTGACTTACACATAACCTCAGCAGTCCTAAGGTGATTTGGGCTTTTTGCTGCATCTGGCATTAATAAATCTTAAAAATTTGAGTTAAAAAAAAAAACCCGAAAAATTTAGTTTTGCCCCAATAAGCCGGACCAGAGTTTAGTAAATAAATCCCTAAGCGTGGTTGTGGATAAACCCAGCTAAAATAAGGGGGGGGAATTCATCTCCTTTATGATTGGCACAGGGATGGACTGGACTGGTGGGACATGGGTCCTGTGGGCCCTACCTACCCAGACCTACTCCCACTGAAGCCCTGGGTGCTGCCCCAGACCTCCCCCCTCCCCATACAAGGTACTCATTCGGGGAGAGGGGGAAGTGGGTTGTGGTACTGAGTGGACCTCATCGCTGGGGTGGGGAGCCCCGTGTGTCAAACTCTGGTGGGCCCTGGACCACGTGTGGATTGTACTGTGCATGTCCTGACTGAGAGAGTAGAGGATGGATGATGGTCCAGTGCCAGGGCAGCACCAGACCCAAATATATATAGGCTATAGGGCCTTATCTATTATTGCAAATGTTCATCTCTTAGTGCTCAGTCAGAAAGCAATCTTGTCTTGCTTTGCATCTCCCAGCACAAGGTCAAGTGTGCAGCATGAGAAAGCCCTGTCCTTATAGCCTACCATAGAACTAGCAGTGAATGCAGTACCTGGTCCCTGCCAGTGCTACCTTACTTGTATATCTGAATCATGGGCAAGTTAGGGGACGAGTGGGGAAGGGGATACCTACATGATTCCCCCACCTCCATGAATGCAGCATCATCAAACCCAGACAGCACTGTATTTATTGTATGGGGGAAATGCAGGTCCCTAGGCTCCATTCTGGACCTGCCCACAGTTGCTGAAGGTGGTGCAGGGCAAAAGTGTAAAACACATGACAACGTGTGCCTTTCTTTTTTTTTGCATCCTTTCTGCCCTTAAGTATCACCATCAAGCTCTGTACTGCTGTTTTTGCCAATAACCTTCCAAACGTAAGTCTGATGCAAATCACAATTTTGCAGACAGCTTGCCCAATAGATTTTACATGCTTTTCTCACCATAACACATGATAATTCTCTAAAATAGAGATGTTAACCTTGCACTCTTACAGCTGCTTGTCAACATCAATTCCCAGCATCCTCTGAGATCCACTGCTGCAGTTCAGTTTCCAAGATGTGTAATAGTTAAGCCTTCCAGCCTTTGGCCCTCATAGAAAGCTGGCGGTTGTACTTTAGAAACAACTTGAGGACCAGAGGATAAACAGCCCTGGCCTCAAGTCCCACTTTTGTACAATGACTTGGCATTGCAGCATCTCTCACTACTGAATGTATTTTTAAACTCACCATTGCTTACACAGTGTTTTATATTCTTACATTTTGGGTTGAGATGTATTACTGTGAAATTGTTTTTCTGGCAGAATGCACAATCCCCCTGTGGATAGTTATGATGATTTAAATACCCAAAGGGAGAATCCAGCAGTGTAAAAATATAGTCCGCGGGTCGGAAGCAGGAAAACGACTTCTTTCTCAATACAAAACTACAATATTGAACATTACTTAAAAAGTCACGCAAAATATACTTTTTTGAGTAAAGATGATGGAGTATATTATAATTGGGAAGGTTTTTTTCGTGAATGATTTAGACCAGGGATGTCCAAATGGGAGTAAGCGGGGCATATATGGCCCTGCAAGAGATGTATATGGCCCTCCAGCATGTGCAAAATCTCCTGAGATCTATTTGTATGACACTGTTGCCCTACCTCTAATAAATGCATCCGTGACCCAGGGCATGGGATATACTGGGCAGCATTCATCTAGGCTAATTATGTACCAACTGCAACTTCTGCTGAATTACAATTCCCAGCAACCCTATGGATATTGCAGGGTGCTGCTAGTTGTTATTCCAACTGTTAATCACAAACTTGCAACAAACTTGGGTGAAATATATCTAGAAACATTTCCACGTGTTGTTACCAGCAAACCAGTTCAGATAACGATTGTTACAATGTTGCTAAAACATAACCTTTAATTAAAGTTGCAATAAAACATGTTGCCCATAAACACAGAGACTCTTTAAATCCAGAGCAGTGCTGGACCTTGTCCTTAAAAATACGAATAATTAAAAACCGCATAGGGAGGATCGGTGGAAGCTCTTTTAAATGGTAGTATATATTAAATAAGTGGCATTACACCATTTCTAGTAATATTGGAGTCAGTAACAAGCAATGCCCGTTCCCTCCCTTCCAATGTTCCCACACGCCAAACCTGCTTATCTACGTGGGGGAACCAGTGGGAGCTACTCTTGCCACCATCCACCTATGCCGCCCACAGTTGTTATTCCAACAACAGCTGGAGGGCAGCAGCCACAGTATTTGATATATCTACTGGGGCAAGGCAACATCTAACCACAGAATAGACAGTTCCCTCCTGTTAGGATGTTTGATTTGGAACCCTGCAAGCGGTTGATTTGGTGATTTGGAGAGGTTGATCTCTGTACCATATACAAGCTCCATCAGGAGCCATTGAACCCAGGCCTGGACTGGCAATCTGTGGGTTCTGGCAAACGCCAGAGGGGCCACTGTATGGTTCCATAGAAAGTTACCATATAGTGGGCTGGTAGGGGGCTGTTTGGGCCTCTGTGTACTTGGCAGGGCCTATTTTGACTACCAGTCCAGGCCTGATTGAACCTATCTGTATGATTGTGACATGCAGAGGGATCACAGAAAGCCCACAAAGACCCCAAACATAGACACAGGGAGAACATACAAACTCTATGCAGGAGGTTTAAAATAAGCCCTGGCATTTCAAGTACACAGAGACCCAAACAGCCTCCGTAAGCCCAATAAATAGTGACTGTCTATGGCTAGGGATGTCGCGGACTGTTCTGCGGCGAACTTGTTCGCGCGAACATCGGCTGTTCGCGTCCGCCGCAAGTTCGCGAACGTCGAACGATTTTCGGATGTTCGAAGTTCGCGAACTGTTCGCGAACTGTTCGCATTTTTTGCCGGTGTTCGCGAACGGCGTTCGCGAACACATTATCGGCGGTTCGCTACATCCCTATCTATGGCTTCTTACAGCAGCCCCTCTGGCATTTGCCAGAACCCACAGATTGCCAGAATAGGGCTGCTATGCAGATAGTGCTCTGGTTGCAAAGGAGCCCAATTCTGTTTTATAGCAATGCTGTCCATTGTGCCGCTACTGTGAACAAACTTATTGATCTCATCAGTTTATTTAATGATGTTCATTGTGTAACATGACTGAAAGTTGTTTACCTTCCTTTAAAATATGAGGAGATCAGAAGTCAACTCCGTTTCATGATCTTTATGCAAAGCACTTGGTCTGCAGACTCCCTGTCATGGAACTCCTTGTATTTTAAAGTAAACAGTGTGTATCATTATTCCCTACCTTGTACTGGATTGGAAATTGAGTGAATGAATAATAGAAAGGAGTTTTTTTCTACAGAAAAAAAAATGGATATATAGGGAATAGCACAGGAAGCCTTATTTGTCTGCACGTGTGTATAAATCTGCATGGAAGCTGCCTTTCAGTGAAAGAAAAGCTGACTATCCCCAGACTAAACTGAGATAGAGTCCTAAAGATCACTAATATTAAAAGGGTTTGTTTCCTTCCAACTTTTGTGTCAGTTCAGTTGTTGAACTTTTTTCAGTTATTTATTATTTTCTATTTGTGACCATTTTTCTAATGCAGTTTCATTTTTCTTATGTCTTTTTAAAAACAGCTCTAGGAGGGGGGGTCGCCGACTCTGTAACTGTTCTAAATTGATACATTTCGTATCTTTGTCCCTGCTGAGCAGAATCCCTGAGTTTCATTAAAGGCAGCTGTTAGAATTGATACAATAGTTACTGATATTTCACAGATGCTGCTGAGAAATGTATCAACTAATGTAGCAAATTGTAACAGTTCAGAATTTGCACCTGGATTACTGAGCTGCCAGACTGAAACACCAGAGGGAGGGACATTCAAACATTAAACTTTCATTTTGGAAAAACTGTAAAAAAAAAATAAAACTTTGAAAGCAATTGGAAAAAAAAAATCTGTCTGTTCTACTTTATTTGATCTGAAAGGTTAGTGGCAGGTCTGGAGATTGGGAAGTCCGATCATTCGAGGTCCTTACTTTTGAACAAAACATTTCTCAGACATGGAAGAAAATTTGCTTTGCTCGTAAATGCTCATATTAAAATCCAGAATTTTTCATATGGGCCTGTGGATTCTGATCTTAGCAGGGTTCAGCTGTATGCCATGAGTAGGATCATCTTCCTCCTCTTCAGCCACTGACTTTAGGTCTGGCCATACACTTTTAAAGCCATACGAGTACGTTTTTATGCAATTTGGCTGCACAAATGCTGAGCCAAATTGGGCTGATCTGATTGTTGGCTTGGGAAGCAGACCCTGTGGTTGTAGGGGGGGCCAGGAGTGTTAGGGGCCCAGTGAGGCCCTAATTATTGAGCAATTTTAATATATCTTGGTAGAATAGGTCAACTTATCAATATTTTGGGGCCATAATTTGAAATCTGCCACTAATCAATGAGTTTCTTTTTTTATGGGATATCCATAACTGCAAGTATGGGGGAAGAGAATTTTCCCTGCCTATATGGGGGAAAGTGGTTCACCTTTAAGTTAACTTTTAGTATGTTATGGAATGGGTAATGCTAAGCAATTTTATAAATGGCCTTCTTTTTTTCATTTTTATAGTTTTTACATTTAAAATGGATGTCACTGACCCCATCTAGACTCAAATGCTCTGTAAGGCTATATATTTATAGTTATTTCTACATATTATGAATCATTTTTCTATTCAGGCCCTCTCCTATCAATAGTACCAGCCTCTTATTCATATCAGTGTACTGTTGATATAATCATTTGGACCCTAGCAACCAGATTGCTGAAATTGCAGGCTGGAGAGCTGCTAAATAAAATAGCTCAAAAGCCACAAATAATAAAAAAATGAAAATCAGTTGCAAATTGTCTCAGAATATCACTCTCCGCATCATGCTAATAGTTAATTTAAAGGTGAACAATCCCTTTAAACAGCTTCTAAGTGCATTTATGCAGCAGTGCTATTTAATAATAAATAGGTTTTAAATAATGGTTTTAAAAATTAGTGGTGAGCACAACTTTCCCTTGTTTGCTATAGTTTATACAGGAGCAGTGGCCAGCTCCATGTTGTAGCTCCCACCCTTTCCAGCTATAGGCAGTACTCCTGTAGGCTTTAAGTCCACATTGGGGCTACCAAATAGCTAATTATAGCCCATATTTGGCACCCCTGTGATTGTTTTTCTTGCTCATGTTGCTCTCCAACTTTTTTTTATATTTAAATGTGGCTCACGGGTAAAAAAAAAAAAATGGTCGGGGACACCTGAGTCAGGTGATCACAGTGGTGGCCAATAAAAGGGCAAACATGTTTGGGAGTTTTAACCCTGAAAGCAGCAAGTAAAGCAGGTAAAACTTGGTCCCTGTGTAAAATGAAGAATTAAGTAATATAATTCTTAATGAATCAGATGAAGGTGAGTGTAGGACTGTCCAGACCAGGGATGACATAATTGACCATGTTAAAGGAACAGTAACATCAAAAAATGAAATTGTTTTAAAGTAATAAAAATATAATGCAGTGTTGCCCTGCTCTGCTAAAACTGCTGTGTTTGCTTCAGAAATTATATTGTTTATATAAATAAGCTGCTATGTAGGCATGGGAGCAGCCATTCAAAGGAGAAAAGGCTCAGGGTACACAGCAGATAGCAGATAAGCTCTGTAGAACATAATGTTATCTGTTATCCAATATTTAACCTGTGCCATTTAGCTTTTTTTGAATTTCCACCATTGCTACACAGCAGCTTGTTTATATGAACTATAGTAGTGTTTCTGAAGCAAACACATTAGTTTTACCAGTGCGGGGCAACACTACGTGATATTTTCATTACTTTAAAGCACTTTTATTTTTTGGTGCTACTGTTCCTTTAAATATATTGCAAATATATGGAAAACTATTTTTTTTAAAGGGTAAGGCATTTTTAGTAGTTTAAGGCAGTGTGTGTGTGTTAATTGTAAGCAACTTTCCAATATACATGTATAAAATTGTGCAATGGTTAAAGTTATTTGTAATTTGAACTTCTATTGAAAGCAGTGTCTGTCCCTTTCTGTTCTCTGCCCTAGTGGTCTTGAATTTTAAAACAATGTAGCAGCAGCAGCAGCTCATTTCTAGACCTGTGAAGAAGCAGGAAGTGCTGAATTTCTGCTACATTTTTTACAAGCCATAGAACCAGCAGTGCAGAAAGGAAGCGAAAATATGGCATATGTTACTGAAGGTGGTATATTTGTAATATAATCATATGGTGTCTGCTAACAACCCCTATCAGAAGGTCCTGACATAGAATCTGGAGAAACACAGCACTTACAGAAGCACTTGCGCCTTCCATTGCCAAAGATGTGCGGAGAAATTGCGCCAGATCCGCAGTTGTTTGCGCGCTGAAGAAAAGCGCATTTATAAATGGAATAGTAGATTGGGCAGGGTGTGGGCGTTATTGGTTCAGTACCAGACACATGGGCCTCGCCTTCTGTTGCTCACAGGCAAATTGAGTTAACTGGGAGGCGCATTTTCCTCTCCCTCGTTGTACAGTAATTGCCATTAGTGAGTAATAAAGGACACATTAGCGCTGAGTTTGTATTTCTAGCAGCACCAGCGCAATGTAACTTTTGTAATCAAACTGCAATCAAAGTTTATTAACTCAACTGAACTGTCTGCATGGGGCATTTCTAATTCAGAAAAGGCTGATACCGAGGGAACTGGAGGTCAGACTGGGACATCTTGGATCCAAGGTTTTCTAGAGCATATTTATGGGACAAAAGTGGGTGTTTATAATATATTTTTGGTTTAGCATTTGTTTACTTATACGAATAAATGTCCTGGAATGGTCTGGTATTGTTAACAATCGTCGCTGAAACACTCAGCGAGTACGTAAAATCTAACAACAACTTTCTTATATAAAGTTCTGCTGCTGAGTGTCACATTGTGTTATGTAAACGAGTAACTTACATTTATACTGTAACTGCCCCTTTAAACAAGGATAATTAAGGATAAAAATATCACTTTTCTATAACTATATAACCTACCATATCTCCATCAATTATTCAACTTATTTATACTGTCTTTTATTTTCTATGCCACATATTTATCTCATTTCTATTTGCTATGCTATATGTAACATCATCTATATATCTGTATATTTACATCTTACCATCATCGAGCTGTATTCGTAGAGTTAAAATATCTGTCCGCCAATGTTTACATGTATGTGATCCTATCTAGCATTCTGTCTAACTGTACATCCATCTGTCTAGCTATCTTTCAAAAATAAATAATGTATCATTTATCTGTCATCCAACTCTATACCGATATCAATATATCTATCATCTACTTGTATGTCAGTCTGTCTGTCCTGTTATCTATTACCCTCATACACAGTATTGGTTTGCAAAACTTAAAAAAAAATGTAATTCATTTTGTGGAAGAGGATCTTGCAACATCAGTAAATATTCGTTCGCACTGGAGTTTCCTAAAAAAGCATTGAAGTTTTTTTCTGAAAAAAAAAAAAAAAAAGTTGGAAGCTGAAGTGCAAATTTATGGACTTCATACCCTACGGATAAAAGGTAATTATGAGAGCAAATCTGGCACTCAAAATGTTGTCTTTAAACCCGGTTTATAAATACAAATTATTTCACAGTTAACTGAAAAATGATATTCTCAGATTTACATTTCTACTATGTTTACACAGCGTTTACTGTTTTATATATGACTGCTTGACTGACAAAATTTAACATGCGTCAAATAGTCTATATTTATTTAATATATTAAATTTAAATAAATTAAAAAAATATATAGATATAGATATATATATATATATATATATATATATATCTATCTATATATATATATATATTAAAAAAAGAAGAAAAAAATATATAAATATATATTCTCTAAAAGACCATACAATCCTCCAAAATATTAGATAAATATTAGATAAATCGAACTTCAATTAAAGTAAATAAAATACAGACTAAATTAACGCAATCTCAAACCTGGAATCCGGTAGAATTTGAGAGTTTAGCAGAAAGCATTGTGCAAAGTGATCAAGCAAGATTGAACCAGGGCTGAATACTAACTTAACATGAAAAGGGCTTCAGGGGACCATGTGAACTGTCCCTGTCTAGATGATTAATGGGGGTGAATTAGGGGTGAAATCCAACCCCTTGTTTAAAAAAAAAAAAAAAAAACAACAACCAAGGAGATTTCTGTAACTCAAATAACCCATTTGCTCTTTGCCTTAAGAATCTCAGAAATCCACTTTATTTACAAATAATATTTTGAGAAGTGTAATAATTCAAAATAAACCCGACTCGTAGAATTTTCTTTTTTAATCTTACTTTATTCAATCAATTCTTTCATTAAAATCTACTTAAAAGACGTCTGGACGCAGTTCGATAGATTTCTAAAAGACAAAACCGTTTTGAAACAATATAAAAATGTATAGAAATAAATTAAGTTACCTGGAGTATAAAGAGAAAAACAAAAAAAAACAGAAAACCGAAATACAATATTAAAACATGGAAAAATATTTCACAGATTCAACGCGAAGTCATATAAATATAGTTTTTTTTTCCCCTACAGGTTCAAAAAAAATCAGGAGTTACAAAAAAACAGAGAGCCCAAACAGGGCTGGAAGGAGAAATAGGCGCAAATGGCTCGTTTTTGGAGAATGTGACGCAAGGCATATTCCATTTGCGCAAAGTCGCTAGCGCTCAGTGCCCAGGGCAAGAAGTTGTATTTAATACTACTGGGGATGATATTAAAAGGTTCTGTGGAAATAGCATGTAATTGTTTGCTTATGTGAGGCAATCCATGCATAGTCTGGCATTGTGCATAGCTCAATAAATACATAGAAAATGCATGGAGGGGGTGTTAGTGGTTGTAAATGTACAGGGCATGTTTGATGACATAATGGTGCAGAAGGGGCAAATTGCCCTTCAAAGGCTTCCCAGTATTACAGATGTGTCAGCACCGGTGGCTCCTGGGAGCAAGCCTGAGGCACAGGATGTATATTAAGGTCTGTGTAGGTGGGGTGCGGATCACAGGGGCCAAGGTGGTGTTTGCTGGGAGTTTGCGCTGCGCAGCTGTAGTCCATGCTCTCTGAGGAAGGATGTGGGAGGCTGAACATGGAGCAGCTCTCAGATCCATTTTCCAAGTAATTGCCCAGATAACCCTGGCCGTTTGGCAAGCCTGAGGTGTCGTAATTAACGTCCCCTTGCATAGAGTGAGGATCATACTCAGGGGCCAGGGACTGGGGGCCATATCTTTTTTGGGCCGAAGAGTTGTCAAACAGAGGTGCAGAGTAAGCAGTTAAACCATACATGTCCCCTGTGTTTTTATTGTAAGCTCCTGTAGCCATGGGCACCTCATAGCCACAGTCGCCGTCTAAGGGCAAATTGCTGCTGTAGGACATGAGAGAGGGGCTACTGCCTGGGGACAGGCCTCCAGGAGACACACCTCCCCCTTTGCCCTTATGGTCCTTCTTGAATTTCATTCTCCTGTTTTGGAACCAGATCTTTATCTGCCTCTCGGATAAATTGAGCAGTTTGGCCATTTCCAGCCTCCTTGGGCGACAGAGGTAGCGATTAAAGTGAAACTCCTTCTCCAGTTCCACCAGCTGAGAGTTAGTGTAAGCAGTCCGGGCTCTCTTGGATGCTGCTGAGCTGAGGAAGCTGTTGTCCACTGATGGGGCATCTTCTGCAACACACACACAAAACACTTTGTATCATCACACTCACTGTCACTGTCTACCTGTATAACTAAGAACCCCCTGGGGACTGGGACACTTTGACTATGTAACAACTTGTTATTTTCATCACCCCAAATGCCATCAAAAGCTACATATTTCCGATCAAATGCTAGTTTGGTTAAATCACATTAAACTAAAACGACTATTAATGGGAACTGCCCAAAACATGGTCTGCAACACGTGGCTGAGAAATTTCCATTGTTCTGCATAGAAACTGATACACCTGTGCGCATGATCACGTGATAGCACCTGTGTATAAATGCCTGTTCCCTCTGTCTTTTTCCTCTCCCTCCCTCTGACTCACTCTCTCTCTCTCCCCCCCTATCTCTCTGTCCCTTTCTATCTCCCTCTTTATTCATCTCTGTGCCACTATTATACTCACTACTCTGCCCACCTCATTTTATTATCCCCTAATTTTTTCTTCCACCCTGTTTCTCCAGTTTGGTTTGGATCACCCTAATTATAATGAGCGCAAAGAGCTGCCTCTTCTGTTTGTGTAAAGGCACATATACAGGTATAATTCAAATATACACATATATATTGTGATGCTCTTTATACTGTATAGTCTCGGGGAGCAGGTGGCCAGCTCAGGCTGCTCAGTACACTCAGGTGAATTGTGAATAAATACAGAGGCAGAAATGTGGAAACAACCTGGTTGATTTGCTTAGAGGGATTGTTCACCTTCAAACAACTAGTTGTTTTTCAATAGAACTCCAGAAATAAAGACTTTTTCCGATTACTTTCCATTTTCTATGTGTCACCGTTTTTCTAATATTGAAGTGTAAAGTGTTTTTTTTCCCCTTCTAAAGCAGCTCTGTGAAGGGGGGTCGCCGACCCGTCAAACGGTTCTAAATTGATACGTTTATTTGATACATTTCTTGTCTTTGTCCCTGCTGAGCAGAATCTCTGAGATTCATTACAGGCAGCTGTTAGAATTGATACAATAGTTGCTAATACTCCAGAGATGCTGCTGAGAAATGGATCAACTAAATGTTGCAAAAATTGTAACAGTTTAGAGTCTGCGCCTGAATTACTGAGCTGCCAGACTCAAACACAACAACTTTAAACTTAGATTTTGGAAAAATCGTAAAAAAAATAAATAATAGAAAGTCATTGAGAAAAGTCTGTAATTCTGGGGAGCAATCCCCTTTAAAGGGGATGTAAACACAAAAACAAAATCTTTTTTGAAAGAAAATGTTGCTGTTAGTAAATTTCCAATCGCAAAAGGTGGTTTTAAATTACTTGTAAATGTAATTACTGAAAAATACTTAAATACTCTATATGAACTGCTGATTCAGTTTTTTGAAACAATGTAGCAAAATGCAGCCTTGGATGTCTCTTCTCTTGTCTGTTCATCAGCTGGATCCTGTTATTATATTGTTTCATGTCAGAACTACCATAGCAAAGGATAGAAAGGGGCAGACAGATATTGCTCTTAATAGCAATTATCTTTAAAAGTAACTGTAAAACCATTCAAAATATGGAATTAATGTACATTGAAAAATTATTTAGAATTACAGCTTCTCTTAGCAAATCTTTTCGGTTGACATCCTCTCCAAAGGGGCTGTTTACCTTTAAGTGAACTTTTATTATGACGTAGAGAGTAATATTCTAAAACAATTTTGCAATAGGATTTCATTTTTTTATTATTTGTGGTTTTTGAGTTAAGATTTTTATTCAGCAGCTCTCCAGTTTGCAATTTCAGATATACAGTTGCTAGGGTCCAAATTACCCTAGCAACCAAGCTTTGATGTGAATAAGAGACTGGAATATGAATAAGAGATGGCTTGAATAGAAAGATGAGTAATACAAAGTAGCAATAATTAGAAACTTTAGCCTTTTAGGGCATTTTTTTTTGGATGAATCCCGTTCGAACGCTGAAAACAGCAGAAGAAGATAAATAGACTATAATAAAGAAAAAAAATGAAAGCCAATTGAAAAGTTGTTTAGAACTAGCTATTCTATAATATACTAAAAGTTAACTTTAAGGTGAACCACTCTTTTTGTGAGCACCAGATTATACAAGTCACTACTATATTTGAATACAAACACACCAACAAAATAACAAAAAGCCCCAGTCAATACTTATCTATCTAAATCCATTCCCCACTAACAGGTGAAGGTGAAGCGGTGCATTGTGGGAATATTTACCTGCAGGGGGAGGGGCTTGCTTCTTCTGCTTGGAGTTCTGGCGGCTTTCCTTCATCCATGGGAAGATCTGTTTGGGCAAGTTGCTGACTTTATTCTTCTTGTGGGGACTAGTGACGTCAGAAGAGACGAGTGGCCCAGTGGACTTGTTAGTTGTGCAGCTCTGGGTTGAAGCTGATTTGGGCAAGGGGGAATCTGATTTTGGTGATTTGGGCTGCTGGGCTTGTTCTGACACATCAGACGAATGGAAGTCAATGGCCTTGTTAGCTGAGCCATTGGCAGTGCCAGGGGATAGGCAGAAGGGGGGCTGGTAGCCATTGTCACTACTGGCATAGTCCTGCTGTCCGAGAAAGCCCATGCCAGTGTTGTCCTGCTGGAAGCCGCAGCCTCCAAAAGAAGCAGAGTTGTCATAGAAAAGTGACTTTTGCATTTCCCCAGTACTTGCAGAAATGTGACACCTCTCAGAGCTAATGGGGGATCGCCTTGTAGTGACCTTTGCAAATGATCCCGAGGCAGGAGAATCAGACTGAGAGCAGATAATACGGGGGCATTCTACACTCGTGCCCACTACACGCTGTCACCCACGGGACCTACTCCTCCTGCGCTCATACAGGCGCCCACACTTGGCCACTTCCACTTGGGATCTCCAGGAACAAAGAGCGAGGGGAGGATGAAGAGACAATCAGCTTTTATACCATGTTCCTCAGTGGTAGGTCTGAAAGATCGCTGCTGCTTTATCGCTGCTACTTTATCGCTGCTGCTCAGATTCCTGGGAAGGGAAAGTACAGGGCACAGTCAGAGAGAGAGAACAAGGGCACCTTCAAACTTATTATGGGCTTCTTACTCTAATCCCATTCAGCTCCTGTTACACTTCTCTGTTGGCCCTCCTGCTCCCCCTGGCAACATAGCCCCGACAGCTGAGTTGTAGCGAAACTCCAATAAAAACATTTTTAAATTTTTTAATTAAAAAAATTAGATTGTAAATGAACGCCCCTCCCCCTCGACAATAACACATTGTACTTTTTCAAAACAATCTGAATACACATTGTGTTTTATTTCTACAACGAATAAGCGAATTTATAGTATAAAAATGTCGAATTATATTTGGGTTCAAGGTAAACCATTTTCCTGGTTCGGGGAAACTTTAAAAAGTGAGACATTTGGTTTATATGAAACAAAGGGAGACAATGGGACAGTGAAAAGGACAAAGCGGGTCGGTTCCAGGGGAGTCATTTAAACCCTGGCCCAAAGAATTGTTCGTTTTTAGTGGGATTCGCTCGCAATTTTACGATACATTCGAGTTATTGTTCCAGTGTTGTTCGCTACAGGGGCCAGTGTCCTATAGTAACTTTGTAACAAACTTTTACAGGGCTGTGTAGTTCTGCTTCCCTCTGTCTCTCATCCTGGTTTTCATTTTAACTAGGGCAGAATCAATGATTTTGTTTCAGTGTTTAGTTTTTTAAATCCCCCAAGCAATCGTTTTACACCAATTTTTGCGAGTTGTTTTATATAGTCTGAGATGACAGGGTAAAGCCGTGACAGCTGGATTTATTTACTGGAAGTGCTGCAGGAAGCTATAAAAATGATTAACAGTAATTAGATGACTGCCTCTATCTGAAGGGCTAGGAGTTTAGGTTTTTTAGTCTTGGTGCTGGGGCCCCACGTGACTGCCTCGCACAAAAGGGGAACCTCATGGCCTGAAGCACTGGGAGTTGTACCTGGGCTGATGGATGGACGAGGAAAGGGGATCTTATCATCACATCAGTCTCCAGCGCAACTTCCCTCACTGGCTTTTTTAAGGGGACACTTGTCACTAACAAACAGTCTAATGAGCTGGGCCTGGACATTTGGGACTGACAGGGGGACAAAGGAAAATCGCGAGCCCAATCTGTGCTATCTGGGCTATGGCGAAAGACCTTACAATATATTATATATATATGAATAAATAAATACAAATATATTTATAATATAGAATAGATATTTATTTATATCCTAATGGTACTAAGAAAGGGTTGAGCTCACTTTTACCATTCACACACACTAGCAACTCCAGTGTTCTTATGACTCCAATTTTAAATTATTCTTGCTAATGGTACTACATTGGCTTAATTAACATCATGAGCCCAATTTCCAAATAAAGTTCTATATCTGTCTGTCTGTCTGTCTGTCTGTCTGTCTGTCTGTCTGTCTATCTATCTATCTATCTATCTATCTATCTATCTATCTATCATCTATCTATCCATCTGTCTTGTCTATCTATTATCTATGTATGTATATTTATATCTATATATCATCTATCTATCTATCTATCTAGCTATCTATCTATCTATCTATCTATCTATCTATCTATCTATCTATCTATATATTATCTATCTATCTATCTGTCTGTCTGTCTGTCTGTCTGTCTGTCTGTCTGTCTGTCTGTCTGTCTGTCTATCTATCTATCTATCTATCTATCTATCTATCTATCTATCTATCTATCTATCATCTATCTATCTATCTATCTATCTATGTATCTATCTATCTATCCATCCATCCGTACAGCCCTCTTAATATTTCCAAATGTTTTACTGATTACTTGGGTCAAGGATGGGACTCACTGTGCCAAAAGAAATTACAGAAATTACTGTACTTGGCTTGACTCTTCCTCCTCCAGGATCAGCCTAACTGGCCCATTCTTCCTGCAATAGTCTCTAGCAGAACTAACAGAACTTTTCTAAGTGGTGTAACCCTAACTGGTGCATGAGCCCCCCTTAACTCAAGTCAGGCAGTGCCCAGTGCCATTGTTACCAGCCACACCACAGCCTAGGCCTAGCTTTCATCCTTTGTTCTTACTAAAGAAACAGTCAAGTGACTGACTGGCATAATTATTAATCAAAAATACCCCCCCTCTCCATCATTTGCATTATTATGTGAACTATAGCTCATCCCTGTCTGGGGATTGTGGGAGTTGTAGTTCAGCACTACTAGTAAGAGGGCCACAGGATTATGTGATCAATGCATTTCTGTCCACAATGAGTATTTAAAAGTGAAATATTTCACACACACACACAGATATATATATATATATATATATATATATATATATATATATATATATATATATATATATATATATATATATTATATATATATATATATATATATATATAAAATTTATTCTTGTAAATGGGAATTTTAGCAACTACAATTGTGCAACTGTATTTCAACTGTATCGAAAGGAATTGTAGATGAGATCAGTTGTGCAAAATATCAATTCGTTTTTTTGCCACTTCATTTGGGCGAAGCGATTCCAGTCCGATTCCCAGGGAATTGCAAGGGGAATGGTTACAGTATTGTGGTTATTGTTGAACTGGGCTCGTTTTTTTTTTCGTTCTATGGATTTTTCTTACGCAATATTTTGTCTGGCAAATGATATTCCATTCCCCAAGAACAAGGATGGAGAAATTGAATGGAGATTTAGCCCAAGCATCGCGGCTTCTATGAACCCACCCCGTGTAGATCACATCGCAGGGATATAGATCATTTCTTTATGATCAAGGCTCTGGGGCTGTCAGCTGTTTAATTACAATTTAACTCTATGATTTACGCTGCATCCTTTTAAAGGCCACGGAGAGGAAAATACAATTGCGATTCTCCCGTTCCATATAAATAAATAAATCCTTATATTCAAATTGCGAGTCGCCCCCACCCCTCCCCAGTCCTAAAAGCAGAGAGAGAGTTAAAAAATGGAAAGGAGAATTTAATGGCAGCCGTAGTAGTGTGAAGTCAGCCCATCTTTAAGCCTTCAGCAGTAGCAAATCCATGTGAACTCTGTTTGAACCAAGAATCCGACTATAAATCATGTATACAAAAGCCTGCTGTTTGCTTGCAGTGAAAATATCTTACCTTTAACACTTTCATAGGCGAAGAGGGAGCTGTAGCCCAGGCTGCAGTGGATACTCACTCCCAGCATAGGAGAGGGCTGTGCTGAGATGTTGGGGAGGCGTTTGCTCAGGGAACTCTGGAGGACCCTTTTTGGGGAAGGTGAGGGGGGTGGGGGTTGATGTGGGGGTGGAAGAGAGAGAAGTGCTGTTGGGGGTATTGCCAATGCAGATTATGATTGTTTAGTGGTCTTTAAGAGGGTTTGTCAGCCCAGGCAGAGAACCTAGAGCCCTGCGTCACAGCCTCCACAGATACAAATCAGACTAGAGGCACACATTTGCATTGATTACTGGAAGGAAATAAGCTTCATAATGGATCCCTGGCCAAAATGAGAAAGGTTTGTGATCAATAAAGAAAAAAAAGATATTAATATATAAATATAGCTGCACAGAGACAAACAGCCAGCACTTAAACACCAGCCGCTTTATATTTTTTTTTTAACGCATTCTATTATCTGCATCTAGCATAATAACACCCCCCACCCCAGCCCATTCTTTGTCCCCTCTCCTCACACAATCTTGCCCCATTCCTTAAGGGATTTATAGAGCTATATGTAATGTATAAATATTACATTAGCCCACTCTTCCAAATGTGGACCACCCCTCCCCACAGCACCCCCATCCCAGCACCCCAACCAACCCAGCAGCACCCCTCCCCACAGCACCCACATCCCAGCACCCCCACCACCCCAGCAGCACCTCTCCCCACCCCAGCAGCCCCCTATCAGATTCGCACGCCCCTGTCCCTGCTTTTTATCTAACATATCAAGTCTGATCGCTCTTCCAAAAACTTTCTCTGACCTCTGATTTATGGTTTTTCTGCAAACTGCCTGAGACTAAAAATTAACACAATGACTGGAGTTTGAAGAGAGAAGGGGAGGGGGCTGATCAAGCTCAGCTAATTTAATATGACAAAAATCAAATGATGAATTTGCTTTATGTTAATTCACAATGTCTTTTTTTTTCCTCCCAGAATTTAACTGTAAGTTAATGTACCCCAACAACTTGAGTCCTACACAGGCTTGTTAATGGGCTTAGATATTAGCCGCTGCTATCCATGCATACACAATTTCCTCTTGTCTCTGTGGGCTTTCTCTAAGATTTATGGCTCTTTTGCCTTCTGTAGCTATAAACAAGGAGAAAAAAAGAAAACCCAGACACTGCAAAGCTTTAGTAACTCAAGGAATCTGGACAACAAAAAAAAAATCCGACTTGTGAGAAGATAACTACGATTTTCGCCAACTTGGCAACTTTTATCTCTGCGCCCCCATAGAGGCAAAAAAAGGAAAAAAAGATTTTTTTTTTTAAAGAAAAATCTGAAGTTCTTAAGAGACTTGGAGAAATGGGGATTTCTCACTGATACACACAGAATAAGGAAGAGAATTCCCTATGATTTCAGTGCGAAGGCTGCTGCTTGCCAACGAACAGTGACAATGGGCACAAGAAGATCCTCCAGGAAAAGCCATTGTCTTCCCTGTGTTGTTTATTGTTGTCCCAGCAGGTAAAACGGCTTCTTTAGCCTTGAGTGGGGGGCGAGCGCTATTAGACCGTGTTACTTTGTTTGGGGATCTCCAGCTTGGACTCGAATTCGTCTGCCACGTGGGACTGGCAGCGAGCACCTCCTTATTTTTAGCTTACAGACTTGGATTTGGGGTTCATCTCAGCTAAACTGTTCTACTAATTACAAAAAAAAATCGTTTGCATCAGTATAGACATATGTTTGATTTTATTATATGTATACATGTTATTTCTGCTTTTTTTATTGTTTTTAAAACAAATATTCGTTTATTTATTTATTTTATAAACAGTGTTTATTTACCCTTGAATTTTCAAGGCAATACATCTAATTCTGCATGTGGCAACCACATTCCAAGTCACAGGGGCTGTGCCCACCCCTTTGGTAGGGAAGGGGTTATACAAATAGACTGGGGGGGGGTAAATATGTGGATATGATAAGACTTTCTGATTTAAAAAAACACTTTTTTTTTACTATATTTATTATTTTATTAAATCCCTCTTTATAAAAAATATATGATATATACAAAAATATATATATATATAGCATTTTATTCGTATTTATTTATTTATTTTTGGACATGTGATATTTTTTCAGGCTATTTGGGGTTTATATGAGTAGCTTTCACCCCATCAGGAGGTTGGAAGATGCTTGTTCCCAGCGCAAGACAATGGTAGCGCCCATGTAGCGCATTATTCATAGCGGCAAATCAGTGGCCTATTTGAGGCGGATTGAAGTCAGGGGGTCGGCCGTTGAGGGTGCGGGCAGGGGCAGCGCAGGGGGAATCGGGCGTTTCTCCCCTAATTGTATTGATTTTGCAGCAGGTCTCTAATTCGCGACAGAAATCGAATAAATCAGTTAGTAAATAAGCGGCGAAGGCTTTGGCAAAGCAATTACAAAATAATGCGCTGTGTTTTCTTATTTAAATCTATAAGCACCGAATTAAATCGGCAAAAAAGGGCCCTTCCCACCGAATTAGCATTTTGATGAATATTTAGAGGTGAGCAATGAGGTGTTGGAGGTGCAATTCAATGTGAGCAAATTAAATGTTATTGCTCATAAAGAGAGAAGTTGCTGGAGCTGGAGTAGCGAGTGCAGCAGGGCCAGGAGGGCTGGGGGGAGAATCAGCTCATTTCTAACATGTGAAAAGCTGCAGCCAAGCTCCCTATTTATTACCGAGGTATAATTCAACTTGGTCGAGTATTAATAAGCCAATAATGATAATCTTTATAGGGAAAGAGTACTGGTTCTTTTAGTTTTATTGCCGTACTTATCCATTCTAATGACCTTTGGCTCAACAAAGCAATAATTCAGCACAAAGGATTCATAGCGCGGCCTCAAACGTGCCTGGGCTCTTTATCTTAACCCCTGCGCTGCCAGGGTGGGCAGGCTTAACCCAACACTACCCCAAGAAGGCTGCCAATTAGGGGGTTAAGAAACAGCAACAAACAAAATTCATATGCATCATCAATTTTTTTTTTTCAAGTTCATTCATATCAAGTTATATTATGGTTTCTGGTTCACTCCATTTCCATTACATTTGATGACCCTGGTTCTACCATAAGGACTATGAATAACCAAAAATAAATGGAGTAGTCATGTGACACTAAAATATATATTTACATATAAGTTTATACTTGTGTATGTGTATATATACAGTATATATATATATATATATATATATATACACACATACACACAGAGTTTTCCTACATACTGGTATATGTACCCATGTGGAGCAATAAATACCAATACCCAGAAGGGTGCATAATAACGCACAGTGTAGCCCTTCTACCGCCTGCTTTGCTATTAACACATTGGGCAGTTTATTGAATAACCAAAAATAAATGGAGCACTTATGTGACTTTAAAATATATATACATAAATGTGGAAAAAATAAAAAATGGATAATTACGTTTATGCAGGTACACGTGTGTATATATATATATATATATATATATATATATATATATATATATATATACACACACACACACTTAATTTTCCTACCTACTGGTATATGTACCCATGTGGAGCAATAAATAGCAATACCCAGAAGGGTGTATAATAAGGCACAGTGTAGCCCTTCTACCGCCTGCTTTGCTATTAACACATTGGCCAGTTTATTGCAACTTTAATATCTTGTTTACATTCTTTCCAAGTTAAAGTTCCTTGGCTACTCTGGAGTAATTACTTGAGCATGTAGGTTGCTAACCATAAGTCATTCCCGCTGGAACCATTGCAATAAAAATCGGCAATAAAATAAAACATTTTGCCTTTTTTTTTCTTTCTTTTCTGGTAGGAAATGTCTGTGCTGTGAGTAAATGGCTGTTCAAGGGGCAGGAGAAGCCAAACACAACAGGCAAAGGTTCCAGGGCTGCTACACAACTCCTGGAAGGGGTGGGCCCGAACTTTTCTACTTTTACAATACAGGGTCCAGTTGCAAATAAACTAATGAACGTAGGGAATCGCACCTAGTTTAGTTGCATAGGGGCATATTTATTAAAAGGTGAAAGTTTAACGACTCTCTATTCACTTTTAGGGAGGATTATCGCTTACACCCTTTGATAAATATTACATTTGCCTTTAAAAAACCTAAAGCGTGAAATGACCCACTGTCAACTGCATCAAGTTCTATTTTTACATTATATAAATGCAGGGGTGCTTCGCCAATGAGGCGAGTTGAGGCTGTCGCCTCAGGCGGCAGTGCCCCACTAGGTACCAGGGGCAGCAAAAATGCTGCTCCTGGTACTTTTAAGAGCGAATTTCTGGGGGGGGGGCAGCAGCAACTGCTGCTGCCTCAGGCGGCGGAGGGGCCAGGATTGCCCCTGTATAAATGAGCCTAAAACTGCATTCTTTAGGATATATATATATATGTCAATATATATATATATATATATATATATATATATATATATATATATATATATATATATATATAGAACTGCTCTCTCTTCACTTGCATAAGATTTTAGAGGGGTGTTTACCAAAGGGAGGATATGTATTTTATCATCCAATGATAAATATGGACATTGGGCTCACAAATACTAATGCATTAAATATAGAGCAGAGAAAGCTTTCTTTACTCTTAGATAAACATGTTCCTAAG
Organism: Xenopus laevis; assembly: GCF_017654675.1. Lineage (NCBI taxonomy): Eukaryota > Metazoa > Chordata > Amphibia > Anura > Pipidae > Xenopus > Xenopus laevis. The sequence continues at coordinate 154,055,300 of NC_054373.1, forward strand.
CATAGAAGTTAAGGCTAACTGTTGTGCTTAGCATTTTAGCCAAACTTTCCAACGCCATGATAAAGAAAATGAGTGAGAATGGCATGAAACAAGCCAAAAATTTTGCCCAATGTTCATGTCCCACTTTTCATACAAAGTACAAATAACATGTTTAAATTCTCAAATTTGGTAGAAAGTTATTTTTCTTTTAAACAACGTATATGTTTACTTTTCTAATGCCATAAATAAGGCCGTGGGTGAACATGGCACTAACAAAGGCAAAGGCATAGTAACCACCTTTCCACATAAAGGTACTGTATGTATGTTAGTGTCCCACAAAGTAAAAACACAAATTCAGAAATTTGTAAATTCTGTAATATGCTCTGATTTGTATGTAAGGAATTTTTGAACAGGCATACATTTAGATTGTAAGCTCTATGGGGCAGGGACCTCCATCCTTAATCTTTATTGTAACTGTGCTTTGTATTTTTTTGTATTGTATTTTGTATTTATTGCTGCTGTTTCTTCTAACTTATTGTTCTACTGTACTGTGCTTAATTCTCAAGTAGAAAAAATAAATATTAAAATATACATGCATACATACAATTTATTAAAACAGAAAATCAACCTAAAAGATCTTCATTTCTGGTCCATGCCTATTTACTCAGCTAAAAGTCATTCTATATCTGGAGCCCATTGAGGAGTTACAGGCAGTTCATAATGCTGCCGTGTCTGCAACCAACAAGTAAAACAAAAATCTATTTTTGCCCTTTGTTGTAAATCATTCTTCAGTAGACAAAATGCTAAAAATGTCTAACAAGTGATACGCCAACTCCTAATTGGCAAATACTTTTATTTTGAGTTAGAAAGTTTAGAGGCAGTTTCAGTACTGAAAAGCAGTTAATTTATTGTTTCCGCCAATGACAAATCCTATTGTAAAGAAACAGAATACAAGGTAAATATTGTGTCAAATCACTTTCTCTAACCATGTTTTGACCTTAAAAAATAAAGTGTAATATGAACACAGTGTATTGGTGTCTTTAAATTTACATACGTGAAGAGGGAGCCTGATGGGTACACAGATATACCATTTATCCTTAATATACAAGGCAAGACCAATGTGCACATTTGGGTCAGAATGTTTCCAAGCCTTTTGGGGTCATCCCTAGCTTATAGACTTCCCATGAAAATTATTATTATTAGCACATATTTTAGCACCAACCAATTCTACAGCACTGTACAACAGAATAATGTATACATCAAACATATAAACAACATACAAATATTGACTGATACTGGCAAATGCAAAGAAATGAAGCAAACTACACTTTTCACTGTAGAAATAATGGCATGAGAAGTGCTACGGATGGTTATTTAAAAAGATGCATTTTTCTGCTAGCTGTTGTAGCACACGGGATGCTGGGAGTTGTATTTCTGCAGCAGGCAACGTTGAGAGGGCGACTTTCTCTTCCCATAGGTAAGTAAAATGTTTTAGCTTTGGTATTGCAACTTCTCCAAAATGCCAAGGGAATTCCAGAGGTTCCTCTAGCGTTAGGGTGACACCAAAACAAATGAGAATGGGCTCATTTATGGCATTTTTGTGAATGTGTTTTTTACGTTTATGTCAAAACGTCCCTTCCATTCAAGCTTGACTGCTTGTTTTTCATTCCAGTGCCACAGCGTTTGTCGCATCCTTGGTTATTGTTTTGTTCCCTTGTATTTTGGCATCCTAAAACATCTTGTCCTGGTACATGCCATTCCTCCTATGTCATATGTTCCCACTTAGAGTTAGAGGTGGGGTGCCCTGGGCATTCAAGGATCAAAGCATAGCATGTCCATGCTACTACTCACCAGCAGTACATTGTGGAAGATCAAGACGTAGTTCAACAACAGCTGGAGGACTGGAGATAGGACATTCCTGATGTGTACACTGATCTTAATATAAATATATTTCCTTTGTGCTGTTATCAGTATTTTCCCGTAGGGCTCCTGGTGATGCTTGGTGCCCAGGGCAAATTAGCTGCATCTAAAACCCACCGGGCTGAAAGTCATGGGGACCATTTTTGGACATAATTACAGGCCCTCACTACCTACAGTATTGGCTTGTCTGGATATCAGTTATCATGCACTCTTATGTACATCACTGCAGATATTTGAATGCAATAATAAGAGAACCGGAGGATCTCCCAGTGGGCCCCATTAAAGGAAAATTCTCATCTGCCCTTTCCACCATAGGCCTATATGAGACTGATTATATTTAGCACTATCTATATCAAAGTGTTGTGAAAGTGGGCGCTTGATGTCAGGTTCTCTGGTGGCCCCTATTTGAATGTAATAATAAAGCAGTACCTTGTACTTGATCTCAGCTAAGCTTTATGAATCCATATAGGTGGCAAAACAATCCTATTGGGTTCATTTAATTCTTAAATGATTTTAGCAGACTTAGGCCAGGGCCAGATAAGCAGATCTTGGCCTGTGTTGGCCTCCGCAGGCTGAGAATCCACTGCCCCACTGCTTTTCAACTCCTGGTCTGCCTGCTCCCGGAAGCATTGCTTCCACTTGGGTGTGGGCAGAAGCGGCAGATCTCGGTGCTGAACCGCAACATTTTGCATTTTGTGCCGAAATCTGCCCGCTGTTGAAAAGGCAAGGGGAGCAGCAGGGCAGCGGAATCTCCACCTGAGGAGAATCCACATTGCTAACATTGTCTGGCCCTAGCCTTAAGGTATGTTGATCCAAATTACAAGATCCCTTATTTGGAAAACCTCATGTCTCATGCATTCCGGATAATAGATCTTGTACCTGTACATATAACCTGCCCTTGAGATGAGAATTCACCCAGATCCTGGTCAAGTGATATTGCCAATACTAATTGGCACATTGCCCCTCAAGCCAGCCCCCTACCGGCTTGCACCCGCAAATCACTCCCCAATTGTTGCCACCATTGCTATTCCGCCTGCTGTCAGCTATCAGCACCCACTGGGGCATAAATGACCAGATATTTTAGAGTTTTACTTTTATTCATTGAATTAACTTAATGCTATTTAACATTTATTTAATTTAATTTAATTAATATATAATTAATGTTATTTATTCAGTAACTCTTCAGTTTGCAATTTCAGCAATATGGTTTCTAGGGTCAAAATTACCCTAGCAACCATGCAATAACAATACATTTGTAGCCTTTACCGAGCATTTGATTTTTTGATGGGGTCAGTGACCCCCCATGTGAAAGATGGAAAGAGTCAGAAGTAGAAGGCAAATTAAAAAAACTATAGAAATTAAATAATGAAAGCCAAATGAAAAGTTTCTTAGAATTGACCATTCTATAAGATACTAAGGGGCCGATTCACCAAGGGTCGAATATCGAGGGTTAATTAACCCTCGATATTCGACTGGGAATTAAAATCCTTCGACTTGGAATATCGAAGTCGAAGGATTTAGCGCAGATAGTACGATCGAACGATCGAAGGATTATTCCTTCGATCGAACGTTTAAATCCTTTGAATCGTTCGATTCAAAGGATTTTAATCCAACGATCGAAGGAATATCCTTCGATCAAAAAAACTTAGGAAAGCCTATGGGGACCTTCCCCATAGGCTAACATTGAGTTTGGTAGGTTTTAGATGGCGAACTAGGGGGTCGAAGTTTTTTTTAAAGAGACAGTACTTCGATTATCGAATGGTCGAATAGTCTAACCATTTTTTGTTCGAATTCTTCGATTCGAAGTCGAAGTCGTAGTCGAAGGTCGAAGTAGCCCATTCGATGGTCGAAGTAGCCCATTCGATGGTCGAAGTAGCCCAAAAAACACTTTGAAGTTTTTTTACTTCGAATCCTTCACTCGAAGTTAGTGAATCGGCCCCTAAAAGTTGACTTAAAGCTGAACCATCCATTTAAGTGACTATTGGCGGCATATTAGAAAGATATTCTGTTATTATGATTGCTACCTTATATTGTTCTCCCTATTGTTTGACTTTACTTGACCCTAGTATAATATCAATTGTGCCAATTGATATAACACTTAGGGGCAGATTTATCAAAGGTCGAAGTTAAAATTCAAATTAAAAAAATTAAAATTTGGAGCTAATTTTTGTGTACTTCGTCGAAGTACACAAAAATTAGCTCCAAATTTGAATTAGTCCAAATTCAATTCGAATCTGAAAAAAATTAGAATATTGAAACTTATCATGTACTTCTCTTTAAAAATTCGGCTTCGGCCATTCACAATCTAAAACTTGCTGTTTTAGCCTATGGGGGAACCTCCTAGAACCCATTTGGAGTCAATTGGTGGATTTTGAAAAATCAAAGGTTTTTTTTTTTGGTAAAACTTCTAATCGTACGATTCAAATTCGGATGAATTCGGACGAATACGGACTATTCACCTGCAAAAAAAACGTCGTTTTTTTTAAAAATAAATTACAGTTGGTTGAATTTCAAAGTTTTTTAAATTAAAATTCGACCCTTGATAAATCTGCCCCTTAATATTTGATTGTAAGCTTCTGACATAAAGGTCACTAAATACTAAGGAATATCATGTAGCTTTGAAAACTCCTGCTATTGAAAAAAACTTAAAGTTTTTATTAAGCTCTCTTGGCTTCCCATAGATTTAGAAATATGGGTTATTAATAATAATATTATTATAATAATGACATTTATAAAGTTAGCTCATTGGCCGTTACTGTTTTCTGCTTGACGAAAGAGGCAGTCTGCCATTATCCTTAGCTTATAAAGGTTGTGTTTCTTTATATAATCCAAGGCTGTCCATCTTTTTCCTTGTATCCAACATTATCCAACATACCAGATTATAAATAGGAATAGTAAAATGATGATGCCACATAAAGCCTTTGGGAAGACTGGGGCCCAGCAATCCTGTAGACGGCTACATCCGGCCCTTAGCCCTGCAGATGGACAGCCTTAGTATAAAATAAATGATTCAGCAGCAGGAAATGGTGACACACAGGGACAGATGCCTCCCCCAGTTCTCAGCTACATGGTGCATTTAAAAATTAACTACTCACATAAAAGAAGAGTCTTAAGGAAAATACCTGTATTGATCCATACGGGCAGTTGTACAGAATAGTATCCTTTATTGTGTGCCCTGGAAGGAGCAAAGAGAGAAGTGGGCAGCCGGTGGGTGGATAAATGCACACTCAGCACTTTCTTAGTTTGCTCACATTAGGAGAGGCCTGTGTCAGCTCTTTAACTGTTCTCTTGCCTCCCACCCACACCCACTCTAAAAAAAAAGTGGTGACTCAGACACATTTCCAAACAATTCACATTAATACACAATGGCCAGTGTAATGTCTGGATACTACAACCAGCAGTTATTAGCTTTAATAGATGTTGCATTTTGCGGAATATCACCTACACCATGAATATGAGGTTGCATTTGCAATGATGCCCATATCCAATCATGCTCCAGAACTGAAGTTCCATGTTTAAAACCATTTCTATCTGGTAAATATCATACAAAAAATGTTTTTTTTAGACCAGACCCGCACATTGCATCATAGGTCAGGGCTGGACTATGGGGTGGGCATTCTCTGGGGCAGTGCAGGGGGCCATATAGAAACAGGGCACTGCAGTGATTATTATTATTATTAATAATAATCACTTATTAATTATTAATAATAATAAATGTTTATATTATTATTTAATTTTAATAAAGACCTGTATAACAAGAAATCGAGTTATGGGATCTGTTATCGTGATACCCATTCTCCAGAAGGATACAAAATATGGGAAGACCACCTTCCATAGACTCCATTATAATGAAATAATTCACGTTTTAAAATATTTTTTGCTCTATAATAATAAAACAGAACCTTGTACTTGATCAAAACTAACGTATAATTAATCCTTATTGGAGGCAAGTTTGTCATGTTATTTATTAGTAGACTTAAGGGACAAAGATTCAAATTATGGAAAGATCCCAGGTCCTGAGCATTCTGGATAACAGGTCCCGTACCTGTAATGATAAGCTTATTTTTCTTAACATTAGTGTAAGCCTCATTGTTGAACTCAAGAAGAAGTGCAAACTAGTAATTTGGACTCAAAATTGACCATGCATTGGCTTTATTTACAAAAGTTACTTGCACCCATATAAAGCACCTAGTGACCTGCAGTTACTTGCGCTGAGTTTATCGAGAGGGACACTACTTAGCATTCCTATTGTTACATCACCTACACATTACGGAGGGAGCAAATTGCTAAGTAACCACAATTACTCGGGAACACTAGCAACAAAAATTTACATTGTTCCTAAAAATCATGGCAATTTGCATTTTGCACAATACGCTAAATTCACAGAAAGCAAAGATAGTACAGGTATGGGATCTATTATCCGGAAAGCATGAGAACTGGGGGTTTTCTGGATAAGGGATCTTTCTGCAATTTGGATTCCCATATCTTAAATCTGCTAAAAATCATTTAAATATTACATAAACATAATAAGACTATTTTCTCCTATATGGGTTAATTATATTTTAGGGTTAAGTACAAAGTACTGTTTAATATTACAGAGAAAAAGACCATGTTTAAAAATGTCAATTATTTGTTTAAAAGAAAAAAAGAAAGAATTTTCTGGATAATGGGTTTCCAGGTAACAGATCCTATACCTGTAAATATCATTAACTTGTATGCTGCTTTTCCAGTTAATAAAGGCCCTATGAGGGCCCACTAAAGCCCATGTCATGTATAGGTTTAATAAGAGGACTGAAGAGGGCAAAGGAAATGCAGCATTTATGCCCCACTATAACTGAGCACTACTGGATGCCCCAGCAAACTATATTCCCCTAGTGGTATTTGGATTGTATTTCGACATAGATGGATTTACGACTGTTGCAGCAATGCATTGGGGCCTGACCATTTGTTGCGTATCTGTCGATCTTGGGGCCCTATATTCCTGCACTGCCCCTCAACTGTCTTGTTGTACCTCTTGTTTCAGATTACGATGATGGTTTTTTTTTCCTTTCCATACAGAGGCAGAATTTAATGCTGTTTTTCAATCACAGTGCCGATATATAGTATGGAGCACAATAAGGCAAGTAATGTATGGCTCAGTGAACTGTTTGGAAATACCTTTAAAATAGGGGAAAAGAGGAGAACATCGCAGGTTTCTTGAGGGAAGCAAACAGCTTTATTTAATAAACAATGACAGAACAGTGCCCGAAACCTTGGTTTACTCCTACAGAGATAGGTATCAGAATAACAGCACAATTATTCTGAAATGGAACTAAGTTACAGGTGAATAAATCCGACACCTTGGTCAACTACATAAATGATAAGAAATAAAAGCACATTTTTTTATATGAGGAAATATCATGAAATTTGTGTCAGGCTTGGGTGACAAATAGTACTCTATGGCTAAGGCAAAACTGGGTGACGTACCGTCAAGTGACTGAACAGGAACTGTAATATGTGCCATGGATTTTTGTTAATAACTGGAGCAACTGAAGAAGAAATTAGAGTGAAGGGATCATTGGAAATGCTTGGTAAGCGCAACAGGGAAACCAGGTTATCGCTGCTTATTTTGTCATTGGTCATGTGAAAAAGTTTGGGAAGTGGGAACCCCTCTTAATTCTTTGGAGTTTTGTTTATCATTGGCTGAGCTTTCAAAGTAGCAACTTCCTTTTAATATATAACATGCCTTATGGAAACAGTAGTATTTCAGCAGTTTAACAGCCTCTAGACGCCTCCTATAGCCTTTGATGAGTGTCTGGATGGCGGTATTTTTGACCATTTGTCCATACAAAATCTCTCAGAATATTGTCCTTCCCCCTCTGCATAAATGCCTTTGTAGATTTCGAAGTGTGCTTAGGGTCATTGACTTGTTGGAATATCCAACCCCTGCATAACTTCAACTTTGTGACTGATGCTTGAAAATTATCCTGAAGAATTTGTTGATATTGGGTCCCTGAACTAGCCACACAGCCCCACAGCATGATGGAACCTCCACCAAATTTGACAGTAGGTAACAGGTGTTTTTTTGGATTGTGGTGTTCTTCTTCCGCCATGCAAATGACTACATTTTTGTCTCATCAGTCCAAAGCACTTTTTTCCAAAATGACGGTGGCTTGTCTAAATGAGCTTTTGCATACAACAAGCGAGTGTTTGTGGCGTGAGTGCAGAAAGGGCTTCTTTCTCATCACCCTGCCATACAGATGTTCTTTGTGTAAATTGAGCTGAATTGTAGAACGATGTACAGATACACCATCCGCAGCAAGATGTTCTTGCAGGTCTTTGGAGGTGATCTTTGGGTTGTCTGTAACCATTCTCACAATCCTCCGCCTATGCTGCTCCTGTATTTTTCTTCGCCTGCCAGACCTGGGTTTTACAGCAACTGTGCCTGTGGCCTTCCATTTCCTGATTACATTTCTCACAGTTGAAACTGACAGTTTAAATGTCTGAGATAGCTTTTTGTAGCCTTCCCCTAAACCATGATACGGAACAAACTTTCAGATCTTTTTAGAGTTGCTTTGAGACTCTCATGCTGTCCCTCTTCAGAGGAGAGTCAAACAGAAGCACAACTTGCAATTGGCCACTTTAAATAACTTTTCTCATGATTGGACACACCTGCCTATAAAGTTCAAGGCTTAACAAACTAATCCAACCATTTTAGAGTTACCAGTAATCAGTATTAAGCAGTTACATGCATTCAAATTAGCAAATTTGCAAGGGTACCCCGATTTCTGCACAGCCAGTTTTTCACATTTGATTTAATTGCATACAACTGAATACTGCTTCACTAAAAATCTTTGTTCAGAAAACACCCCAGTACTCAGATGTTCCATGGAAATGAAAGACATTCCACTGTTATCTTTTTTGTTGAAAGTGGAGTAAATCATTATGCAGGCTGAGACGGGTTCATATGACTGTATATACTTATATATTTATATATATTTATATATTTATAATAACCTAATATCAGTTATCTCTATTGGGTCTCAGCAGGTATAGTCATAGGCTGGTGAGTATGGGGCCACATCTTTAGTGAAAATAGTGCAGTCGTGCTCTCTACACTAGAACAAACACGTTTCTGGTTTGAAATTGTTTTCCCCTGGTTTTTAACATTTTTGGATTTTAATCTACTGTACATGTGCAAGGCCAGGAGTCTGGTCAACTGCATTTCAAATTAACTAGATCAAGTTTTTTCTTATAAAAGTTCAAGAGTGTTATGTCACAGTAAAAAAAACTTGACAGTGATAAAATCGCATTGTTTCATTCAAATTCAATCTGCAACTTTTAAAAAAAAGCAGACTAATAAAATAGCTTGAAATTTGAAAATACATCTCTCGTTGACTCAAGACATGGCCTGAGTTGAACTGCCAATTGGCCACCTTCAACTGAGCTTATCTGCCTGTGTATGGGTCCTTTCCAACTGCCTCCCTGATAGATATCTGGTCCAAAATTGGGCAGATACCAAGGGCCAGGTAAGACTGCAGTGAGTGGCCAGTTACCATGGGTGGCAGAAAGAGCAAAAGGTCCATCCTTGACATGTTCCAACGGCTAATAGGTAAGTATGGGGACGTCAAAGGGTTGCAGTATTGGGCTGCTGCCTCTGAAATGCAGCTGCAGATATCCAGCACCTGGCCAACACAAACATGTTTCCAAGACAAGACTCAACCTTATCCTGACCCTGGCAACTCCACCACTGCTGCTACATGTTGCTTCTCTCTTCTGCAACCTCAAAACTCATTACTGTTAGAGGAATTATAGGAGGTAGGACATGTCAAGGTCCCAGAACCCACCACCACCAGCATTGCTTCCTAGGCATATGTCTCTTCTGCTTACCCCTAGTTCAGGCCCTGCATATATCTATTGGGCAGGTTTGAAAATCCTATTGAACAATTGGTGGGTTGTTACGATCCCCTCCCAGTGAGCCTGCACAGACACCTATTATGATATGATTGTTGGCCTGGGGCTGAACAATTGGACCTGCCCGATTTGACAGTATGTAGGTGGCCAAATCACTTAGATCCACTTATTTGGCAACCTTACCAAATGAGCAGGTCTTAATGTGTATGTACAATCTTATATAGAAGCTTGTCAGCTTTAAGCAGCCAAATGGTTTCAATTGAATTTGAGAAAATTTTAATCTGAAATGTTTTATTTGCCATGATTTTCTTAATATCTCAAATTTGAATGAATCAGCCCCTAGTCTATGCCTGACTTTACAGCAGACATCTCTTTATTATCACTTGGAAACACAGAAGCAGATACTAGGCAACTGAAACAATACACTGTGGCTCAGATTTCCACTTCACTTCTTTTTAATTGCAATATGCAAATTTTTAATGCAATTAGCATAAGGCTATCAGGTTATCGTTTCTCCATGCTGCAGATTAGAAATCATTCAAAAATCCCCTCATAATCACAATGAAACTGTGCTTGTGACAGTGCTTGTACCCAGACTTTCTTTAGAAAGAGATCCATGGAGACTGCTCTTCCTCCAGGCATAAATAACATACTATATATATCTCTCATATGAATATTTCCTGCAATCGTGTCCTGATGAAGATATCCAGAGTGGTGTCGCTGACAACCACAAAAAAAACTAAAAATTCCCAATGTACACAGGATTCTTTAGCCTAATGCAAATACATGGGCTGAGCGGAAACCTGTTGGCAAGTGGCCATAAGAACTGGGGAGAGTGAAGGCTGGATTTGCTTTGGGGGTTAAAATTGCAGCAATGATTCAGAACTGGTTGATCTGATTTAAAACGGCATGTTGGAACCCTCACTGAGACATGTAAAGATTTCCTTTACTGACAGAAGTTAAGATATATGGAGCTGACGGTGCTTTTTCCAGCCGGTTGAGGCAAAGTGTTCAATCAGCACCAGTTGTTTGAACTGTCAGGGAATATCACAATATCTAAGAATTACAATTAAAGAAAAAAACACGAGACCACTGTAAGCCTTATTAGTGCAATGTTAAGATGCAAACCACCATGTTTTTTTTACCCACAGTGCAACGTTTATCTCAGAATTGCAGCATAATTAGGCCACACTACACCTTGGAGCTGCCACAATTGAAGCCGATGTGTCAAATGAAAGTCATTTTGATTTCCTTCGATGCAAGTTGGCTGAGGTACTCTGGCATCACCATCTTAAAACGTGTGACCTTATCATGAATTGGATATAAAGCAATCTGGAGCTCAGCTGCTCCACTTCTTTATTTTTTCTTTTCTTTTCCAAGTCAAAGTATATATTTTACTTTGAATTAATTGGGCAGCTCCTCTTGCTATTGCGATTTTCTAAGATTCAAAGTTCATGGGTTTTTTATTCATGTTTTTTGGTTCTGCAGTTCTCCAGTGTGGAGAGCTGTGTGGAGAGCTATGTGGTTGCTAGGGTGCCACACAGTATAGCAACCAGGAAATTATACACTGGAATGTGCAAAAGAAAGGACCTAGATAGATAGATAGATAGATAGATAGATAGATAGATAGATAGAATAATATTAAACATTTATATCTGAAGTTAATAATGATCTGCCTTCTGCTTGGTGAATCAGTAACCTAGGCCACCAAACTGTATTTTAAAAGGAAAAGGAAAGGTAAATATACATGTTGGGGGGGGGGGAGAATTGCTGGGGGCTTTGTGGTGACTGTGAGGATGGATTCATAATATCTGGGGGCCAGCCAGTGATGTCTGGGGGCAGGGGTATAATATTGACAACATGTTGTTTTCAAACTTGTGTATGTTTTGTCCAGTTTCACAATTCTGAAACCCGAACAGGCTGTTTAGTCCTTTAAAATTTTAGCCCCTTGAAATACCAGACTGTCCATTTGAAGGTGGCAAGCCTACTACCTTTTTGGGATGTAAAAATATCCAAGCCACTTATTCCTTTAATGGGACTACACTAGGCAAATCCATAATGGAAAAGGACCTTGGAGTCCTTGTAGATAATAAACTTGGCTGTAGCAAGCAATGCCAGTCAGTAGCATCAAGGGCAAATAAGGTCTTGAGCTGTATTAAAAGGGGCATAGATAATTCTTCCACTGTATAGAGCACTGGTAAGGCCCCATCCAGAATATGCCATACAGTTTTGGTCTCCATCACTCAAACAGGACATTATTGTATTAGAGAGGGTACAGAGAAGGGCAACTAAGCTGGTAAAAGGTATTGAAAATCTTAGCTATGAGGAAAGACTGGCCAAATTGGGGATGTTCACGCTGGAGAAGAGGCGCTTAAGGGGTGATATGATAACTATGTATAAATATATAAGGAGATCATATAATAATCTCTCTAATGATTTATTTACCAGTAGGTCTTTCCAGCTGACGCAAGGTCACTAGTGATGGGTGAATTTCTCCCAGCGAAAAATTTACCAAACTCGGAAATTGCGCCTGCGTCAATTTTGGGCGCACGTCTGAAAAGTCACTTGTGTACATTTTGACGCCGGCGTTAAAGTTAATGGGCATCTGAATATGGTTGATGCATGGCGATATTGACGCAAGTGACTTTTCAGACGCACGTCAAAACATTTTTGATGCCGGAGTTCTGCAAATTTATTGGATGTTGGCGAAACGCGGAAAATTCGCAGCAAATTCCAGCTAGGCTCATATATTCACCCATCACTAGAGGTCACCCATTCCGATAGCTTTAGGAAGGGGTTGGATGGCTTTTTAGCAAGTGAGGGAATACAGGGTTATGGGAGATAGCTCATAGTACAAGTTGATTCAGGGACTAGTCTGGCCATTTTGGAGTCAGGAAGGAATTTTTCCCCCCTCTAAGGCAAATTGGAGGAGGTTTTTTGACTTTCTCTGGATCAACTAGCAGTTAGGCAGGTTAAAATAGAGTTAAAAGGTTGAACTTGATGGATGTGTTTCTTTTTTCAACCTAATTTACTATGTTGCTTTGTTACTGTGTAGTGCCAATACGTTCGTCATCCCCCACCGTATGAAATCACTAACCTCTTTCACCGGACTGGTGCTCATGTTTGGAAATAACTCATTTAGTCTGGGGATTTTTCTTACTGGTAGCTCCACGTTGCCATTTACCTATATTTCCCAAGGCTGCCTTGCAGCTTCTTCATACTCCCAGACATGCTCATGCACACAGTAGTCAAAGGTTCTGATTTTACTTTTAACTACACAAGCTTAGAAAGCCTCAAGGAAATATTGAAATGATGGTGGTTTGGCTCCAGGTAAGAAAGATTCCTGGACTAATGCAATTGGTTTGGAACATGAGCACCAGTCCAGGGAAAATAGTTAGCGATTTATGCACTAATGGTGCCTAACATATTGGTACCCTCAGTTTATTACTTTTCCCATGTCCTTTAAAATTCAGGGTAGAGAGAGAGAGAAAGAATAGAAAAGCAAAAAAATGCACATAAAAACAACTGTTACTTGCAGATTGTCTCTAATCATAATAGACATAATTTTGTTAAAGGAGATCTCCACCGAATGTGCATTATAAAAGATATTGGCATTTCAAGCAACTTTGCAATATACACAGTTTTGAATGGCTTTAAATGTATTTGTTTGAGTAATTGCCATCCAGAATCCAGCGTCTGTTTGCATTGCTTTGTTTTTTTGCTTCTGACTCCTGAAACAATGTAGCCGATGAGATGTTAGAGGAGAAGTGATTTCTGCTACATTGTCAGAACCAAGGAACAGAAAGGGATAAAAGTTGTCAGTTTCTTTTATTATACAAAAAAAACTTTTTTTTTTGGGTGGAGGAGGGTGAACTGCATATACATATATATATATATCTTTTTAGAATTTATGCGAATTGCATTGCACAATTAAATACAGTATGTTACGAGCAATATCTTGGATAACCGTACCTTCAGGGAACTGCTGCATTCAAACCAAATGATATCTGCCGAAGAACATGACAAATCAGCCCGGATTACTGCTTCCACTCCATAGTTCATTTGTGTCGGTTCTATGACTTGAAACAGTTCAACTGAAAAAAAAAAAAAATGAATGTACTTCTACAGAAACTGTTAAATGTTAATTTCTAGATGAGACTGTAGAACCCTGCTCAAAAATGTGTTTTGCGACTGCGGAGTGGAAGTACTCATGTAGAATACAAGTTAGCAGTGAGTCTTGGGAGATATTTCATTCTACCATAACACTTCAATCACCTCATGCATTTAATCAATAGATAGCAGAAATCATTGCTTCCTGGGAGAGTACACACTGGCGCTGATATACACTATAGGAAAAATATGAAGGATCGGGCCCATATCCACAGTGCTGAAAAGAAAACAAGCTGTTACTGTGAAAAACCAGGCAGTGTCTGGAGTCAGACTAGCAACAGGCATCACTCATTACACTACTCATACATCATGTGTGGATGGTGCAATTTAACAATGCCTCAAAGGGAAGTTATTATCACTTTTTCTAATATATTCTTATGACCTTTTTATCTTTTTAGCTGGCACAAATTGGGTTTTGAAGGTTTCCTTTTTCATATGTGTGCCAGTTAACATAAAATTGTATTTTCACCATGGTACTGTGCATTAGTGTGCCGAAATATACATTACATTGCTATTCAGCCCTTGTACATACTGTTGCTAAGCTAATTTAGTGTAATCTCACAGGGACAAAATTCCTACTGTAGCTGCTCAACAAGTGGATATATAGGGAATGATGTTCCCCTTTTGAAAAAAGAGCAGATATGTGATGTCATCAAAGAGTTCCATCACCATATACAAGACCCCAGTCTTTTATACAGGATCTGTTATCCAGAAAGCTCTGAATTACAGGACAGCTATCTCCCATAGACTTGATTAATCTATATTGGAGGTAAAACAATCCTATTTGGTTTATTTAATGTTTAAATTATTTTTTAGCAGACTTGTGGAAAAGAATGGAGATCCAGACTATGAAAAGATCCTTTATCCATAACTGTACAAGCCAAGCAGCTCAAAGCTCTCTTTTTCGATACTTTACATTTAAATATAGACAAGATGTTATATTTTATAATAATTATGAATTGTAATGAGCTTTGTGACACAAGTGACATGGCTAAGCACCAATAATAACTTATGACATCACTTATCACCATTTACAGAATATATTTTCCATGCCTCCTATATACGATACGAATATTACACAATACAGATTGAACAGAAAGGTAGGCAGGCAACAACCCACCATTCTAATAGTGATTAGTGACTGCTGAAATGGGAAATACAGCAGATGGACTTGGTATTGAAGGCCCATAAGAAGATCTGTGATGATTCTTATCAGGAAGCTACAGTTGGTTGGAATAGGTACACCCCACCGCCATATTCTGGCTCATACTCAGGCATTGCATCGCTATCTTTCTGTTATTCTGTTTGCTTGATGGACAACCCTGTAAGATAGGAACTGCATTAACATGTTATATTGATGACATTTTGAAATCTGCCTGATCAATAGTGAATCTGTCCTGTTTTGCTTCTCGAAACGAGAAAAGCATTGAAGTTAATATGTGACAAATTTTGTTTTAACACGTGACAATTTTTTACGTGCGCAACTTTCTTTTCTCACTCCAAATGCATTGAAGTCAATAGGCGGTTTTTCTTGTGCTGACGTTTTTATCTTGGCAACCTTTTTGTCCAAATGCATTAAAGTCCATGGGCATCGCATGAAATTTTCACAGCAGTTTAGAGAATTCCAGAATTTCAACGTGAATCCATGCCTGGCAAAAATAATCGCTCATCACTACTGATCAATACACAGATTGTTATGTCACAAATATTTTGCAGGTATGACAGGAACTTCAGGTATAACTTCCAGATTCCTTGCAGATAGTACTCGGGTAGAATTGAACCCAGGACTCCGGCTCTGCAAGGCAGCAAAAGAATTGCATCAAAAAATTAAAATAAAATATGCGAGCATTTTCTGGCACAAAGGAGACATAAGCAAGAATCCACTATGTAGAGGGAGTATCTGTCCACTGAGAATCTACCTTACAAAACCAAACATGGAGTAGCTTTAGCTTTCCTATTTGCCTGTTTACAGGGCTGGAACTAGAAAAGGCATGTGCAGAGGGCACAACTGTTAGGGGATGCTGGCATGTACCCAGGCTCTTAGGCTGGCACCATTTGTCACCACTCTTCCCTGTCCCCTCCCTTCAGGTCAGGAGCGCTGGACATTGACACTCGGGAGATTTAAAGAGCTTGCAAATCTCCTTTGTGTGTTCAGTGCTCGGAATCTTTTCAGATGTGGCTGGGGGGCATGCCACCCTGAAAATCTGCTATCGTAGGCTAGTAACTTTGTGGCCTTCCCATAAATCCAGGCCTGCATGTACATCTTTTGTCGTTACCTTTAGTCTCCACTACTTCCGGGCTCCCTCTCCCAACGCTCGCCAGTAAACTGTACAACCCCCACCAGTCAACATGAGTATACACACTCATTTGCTTGCACATATGTGCGGGCAGGCAAGGGGCCCGATGGCCGGCTGGGTTGTCTGGAGAGCCCAGCCGGCTTGGCCTGGTGCTGCCTATTTAGCTCAAGAAACAAAAACAAAAAACCATATATTGACTAAAACAATAGTTAGCTGACCTTGCTTCCAAAGGCCAGCACAGTAGAGGCAGGTGTTGCCACAAAGAGTTGCACCTGTGAGCAGTAGGAGCATGTCCCTAGGGGCAAGATACAAAGCGCTACACCTGTTTTTGCACTTTGAACTTGCAAGTTAATAAGCCATCAGTTATATAGAATCTAATTATAAGAACCCTAGACTACTTTGTAATTCAGGATTTCTTTAACCATAGCAGTTACAGCTGCATTTCTACTTCTAAACCCTATTTATTTTGAAAATGAAATTCAGTGCTATTATTAAATGCAGCATCTATCTCCTCTCCACTCTTCTGCTTTTTCTATATTACGTCCTGGACTTTTTATTTTGCTACACTGGTTTTTGATCTGATTTCCTTTTTACCCTTATTACTCAAGGGGTATATTCTTTCAATTGCATTGTTTTTATTTAACAGCCTTTCAAACACTGACCATCCATTTTCTGTGTCTTTCTAGAGGAGGCGCAATTGCCATCTATATTTTGTAAAGCATGATTTAGCAGCCTAAATTAAGTGTGTGGAAATGGAAGCTGTTAATAGGTCCCTGTCTTTGCAAGCTAAGTTCTGTTATGGTCATTGTTCCCTGAATGCTCACCTGGCTTCTTCTGAGGTACAGTATGTGTATCTAACAAAACCTGAGACCAAATCACTGGAGACAAAATACATTCTGTAACACTTTCAGTAACAGTTTCGCTTTTCTTTCTAGAAGTCACCATAGCCGGTCCCTATATAAAACTTTATCCTTTATCTTCTGTACAATCATCACATTATCTTGTTCCCTTTTTTTTTTTTTACCATTTTTAACCCTGTGTTCCATTCAGACCAGGGAAATATCTACCTGGAGACTGTACGCTTCACCTGGGACAGCTAGTGATCTGAATGATGAACAATCCCTGTAATATATCAATGTAGAAATAGAGGGTAATAATAATAACACTAACCAATTTCATTGCACTCACAAGGGTTAATAGAGGCACGTCTTAGTAACGGAGTGTCACGTCACAGGGTGCCCCACAGCAAGTCACAGGGGATGGAGTTTGCATAGAGAATATGCCTTGTGTGCCTTCAGCCCCATCTACTTGCCTAGCACAGATTTCACAGACATGTCATGCTGCAAATGTACTCATTGAAACAAAGGGTCACAGCACCCTGGCATTTCGGCTGGCATTGTGCATTACAGAAAAGAGCAGTACACTATATTGTCTATTCATGCATGCGAAATAGTTTATAAAGATTCGAATACAGGTATGGGACCTGTTATCCAGATTCCAGAATGCTCAGGACCTGGGCTTTTCTGGTTAAGAGATCTTTCTATAATTTGGATCTTCATACCTTAAGTCTACTAGAAAACATGTAAACATTAAATTAACTCAAAAAGCTGAGGTTTCTTCCAATAAGGTTTAATTATCTCTTAGTTTGGATCAAGTACCAGGCAGTGTTTTATTATTACAGAGAAAAAGGAAATCATTTCAAGAAATTTGGATTATTTCATTAAAATGGAGTCTATGGGAGACAGCCATGCTATAATTCAGAGCTTTCTGGATAACTGGTTTCCGGATAACGGATCACATACCTGTACTTTAACGTAGCAGTGCCATTCATGTATTAAGAAGCAAAATACAGTGGGTCCCAGGTAGTTGAAGTTCATTCTGCCCAAGTGTCATTGTGCGAGAAAATGAGTTATATAGTTTTTTGGAAGTGGGGTATGCTGTTGTTAGGGGTACAGGTATCCGTTATCCTGAAAACCGTTATCCAGGAATCTCTGAATTACAGGAATGCCATGTCCCATTTTAATCAAGTAAATGTTTAAAAATGATTTCCTTTTCTCTGTAATAATAAAACAGGTTCCAAACTAGCATACTTGATCCAAAGTTTATCCAAACTAGTGTATAATTAATACTTACTGGAGGCAAAATAATCCTATTGGGTTTATTTAAGTTTTAAATGATTTAGTAGATTTAGGGGGTTATTTACTTAACTCCGAATTCAAAAATCACAAAAAATCACGATTTTATATATATATATATATATATATATATATATATATATATATATATATATATATATATATATATATATATATATATATATATATATATATATATATATATATATATATATATATATATATATATATATATGAAGATAAAAAGGACTCACACACCATTTCCAGTGAATAAAACAGTGTTATTTTATTCTTAGATGCATTTCCAACGTTTCGGCCCCCATTAGGGCCTTTATCAAGGAATGATAAAGGTCCTCACTGGAAATGGTGTGCGAGTCCTTCTATCTTCTTGTA
Source organism: Xenopus laevis (assembly GCF_017654675.1). Taxonomy (NCBI): domain Eukaryota; kingdom Metazoa; phylum Chordata; class Amphibia; order Anura; family Pipidae; genus Xenopus; species Xenopus laevis. The sequence continues at coordinate 154,074,087 of NC_054373.1, forward strand.
TGACCAAAATTGACCAACGCACCCGAAGTAACCATAAATCTGGTAAGAGTGCATACACACAAAGATTTATGATATGAGAATATGATCTGAGTGTTTTGACAATACTCACAGCCAGTGGGTTAGTATTTCCTATTGAAGTAGCATTCTTAAGAGATAATAAAGTTGCAAGTAGCATTTCTGAACACCAGTTTGAAAGCAACCATCTGATTGTTATGGGTTATAAGACTGATACAGACCTTGGTACATTACCCCAATAGCCCATATAAAGAAAATATGTTCATAACCATACTGATTTTTGGTTAGACCCTATGCAGACTTTGGATGCCTCCAGCTATTATTCTGTTAATGTTGCTGAGATATCTAATGGCACACATATTTCCACCAGCATCAAAATACCACCACCATTTCTCTTGCTATTGACACTATGACAGGTGTTTTTTTCCCAGTCATAGAAAACAGATTTGAACATTTGTCTCACTGATTTCCATTTTAAGCAGTTTCCATTCATGTCAATAACAGGAGGTACAGGGGGTGGTATCTGCCATTTCTTTGCTGTGTGAAACACCTAATGTGCCATTGACCTTAAGAGAATTAAATCTTCCTGTAATGTCACCTATAGCACACACCTCCCAAAATCAGAGAGTCTGTAAGATTCATCACACTGTGGTTAAACATTAGCCAGGTGAGACAACACCACACAATTGTATTGGAATGCTTTGTGCGTTTATTTGCTTTTTATGTGTTTTCACAGCTGCCAGGGCAGTTTCAAGCACTATTTGTGTGGTGTCTGTTGTGTTTGGGGCTGGACACGTCTCTGTGTACTAGTATAACCAGGACACAATGTTTTTCCATCACACAGTCACGATGCACTTTCTCTGATGAATGATGGCTGAAAACACCATAGGGTGCACACCTCTTAAGGTAAACTATGCTCTATTCACAGGTAGGCTTAACCATGTTATTTCCATTAAATAGGGCCACTTGACTCTGGGGACAACAGACTCAGCTCCCTCTGGTACTTACCTGCTGGTTGTTGAGTTATAACAATGTCACTGGGGTGTCTCGGAGAGTGATATTTGTAGGCTGTCCAACCTAAAAACACCAACCAACACACTAACTATTGCCTTTATAAAACAAATAATGTTGTGCGATATTTCTGTAACCTGTAATATAATATCAAAACACTGCCTGCTCTTCCCATCCCACTAAGGAAATCCTCCCACAAGGAGCCATGTTAATGAGCTATAGAGCTTTTTTCTTGGCTCAGTACCACTCTTCATATAAAAATATATTGGTGAAGAGTTTATGGAGCTCCCTGCTTTGTTGACTTTATTACCATTCTGTTTCACAGCATGGATTAGAATCCTGTAAACATATCATGTGCTTAATCTTAAAACTCATCTTAATTCCTACATGCTATGCCACTCTCAAAAGGGTATAGTAGCATGTTGTGGGTGGATTAAAGTTATACATCTGTATATTGCCAGCTTTCCTTTTCATAGACCTCTTTAGAACCCTTCAGCTAAAGCTGGCCATAGATGTTGAGATTTTTAAAAGATCCGATCGTCATCGTGAGACCACGATTATCTCGGAACGATCGTACGAATTGTCCATCAACTAAAAAGACCAATTTGCCAGGAAAACAAAGGGTAGCTGCCTGCTTGGCTCTGCAAACATAGATAGATTGCACTGGGGCCGACAAAGATTTTTTAACCTGGCCGATCAATTTCCTGACAGATGTCGGCCGAAAAATCGTAAGATGTTCGATCGTTCGGATCCCTCTAACCGCACGATAATTTTGAAGGATTGGTCGGACTTCGCTAAAATCGGTCGTTCGGCAAGAGAAATCTTTGCGTTTATGGGGACCTTTAGTCACTGTTGCCCTACATCTACTGTTCCATACACAACCAAATGAACCATGTGAGGTCTACAGCTCCCAGGCACTTAGTATGCAAGGATATTTTCAGTTTCAGGGGTATATTTATCAAAGAGTGAAGTTAGAGATCGCCACAGTCCTCTAGAGTGAAATTCCACCGCTCTCCATTCATTTCTATGGGATTTTGAAAGGCGATTATATCAAAGGATGAACTTTCACTTTCACCCATTGATAAATACTCTTTTAAAAATCCCATAGAAATGAACGGAGAGTGTCGGAATTTCACTGTAGAGGACTGTGGAGACCTCTGACTTCACTCTTTGATAAATATCCCCCTTAGTGAATACAGAATATTTTTCAAGATTAGCTTTTAAAGCTCTTAATTTGCCTGAAGTTAGTGCTCCATCTCCTGCAACTCTTTAACCTGAAAGTCTTATAAGCATAATCATAAGCGATATTAAAAATACAGGCTCAAAGTCCATCTGCCTGCCAAGGCTTTTCATTGATTTATATCAATCTGCTTCAGGAATGGACTAGCAATAAAACTCAGGACTTGCATTTAAGCACAGAGGTCCAGGTTCAGCCAGTGGGCTCAGTAACAAATTATTATGAAGACAGGCCCACCAGCTTCCGAGAGCACCAGCATCTCTGGTATTTGGCAGAACTGTCTTTTTGCCAGTAGGGGTTTAATCTGCTAAGTGCTAAATGATTGTCTGGAACAATTCATTCCTCTCGTGATATTTTAGCTTGTTGCACTTGATCATTTTAATGCAGTACTTGGAGTAGAAGGACTATGTAAGTGTTATTATTCATGGTATCATCACTAGGAAACATGTTACAGTCTCAGAACCAAAGAAGTCAGAATCATGGCTCTCTAGATAATGTGCCAGAGATTCCCAACGACTGAAAGGCTGTGCTCCTGGTGTGTTAACCTGCTTTATTCTGCTACTCAGGTCAAACATTTCAGATGCAGTGTGTGGAAGGAGGACAACAGTCCTGCAGTCACTCAGTTACGTGTCCAAAAAACCAAAGTTGTTAGTAAAACAGCGAACAATAAACAAGAATAATTTGTATGGTGGCCACACTTGGAAAAAATAGCTTTATATATGGCATTAGGTTCATGTACAAAGTGTATAAAATACAATACTTTTTTTGTCTACTCCTTGCCAAAGTATGACAAAGATCGTTTCAATACATTCATTTTCAAGGTGGGTTTTAACATGCTTAGTGTGTGCCTTTCAAGTATTTATCTGACCAGTCGGTTGCCCCCTTTCCTTTGGTGCCCAGTGGCAGCGTAGGTCATGCACCCCATAGGTCAGTCCTGGAGGACTCTTTTTCAAGTTCAAAAGATGGGTTTTGAGTTGGTTTGGTTATTGCTGTTGGCAAAATGCAATGTAATATTATTCATAAGGATAAGAATATAAACTGTTACAATCTAATTTTACTGTAGTTCTCTATATAATGCTGTTGTTCCTAAGAGCTAAGATACCTTACCTGGAGATGATATGGATTGAGATGAGGTCACAGATATGACCTTTCAGTCTTGGGGCCACCTCACAAGCTGACAAGGTGAGGACATATACACGCACCATCTAGTGGACACAAATAGAAGCCCATGTCAATGAGTAATAACATTAGTAAATTGCATATTTATAAACCACAGGGAGTTTCCTTTTCAGATGACAAGAAAGCAATTACTGTGTATTTGAGTATGTATTTTTTAAATTAAAAAAAAAAATACAATGAGGGGAAGCAATGTATAGTAGCGTAATCATGTGCACAAAAGTATCAGTATATATTTTGCTTTTTTTAAGTTGTCTTTCTGAAATATTAACAATTGATTCATTTATCTTTTTTCCCCCAAATCTGTGAAGTTATTCCTGGCTTAGCTTTCAGTTTTTTTGTCTTGAGCAGGATAACATACATTTGAGGCTGGCTGACCATCATCTCCCTACCATGGGGCCCTATTTCAGGGTAATAAATAAAGCCCATAATAGCAGGGACATCTCTCTAAGCTTGTCATACCCTGTGTAGAGAGACATAATAGATGTCAGTGTTTAGGGTACTATGGTCCTTTATCTTGAAAATATGTATGTAAATTTTAATTCTTCTTCTAGAGCAGTGATCCCCAACCAGTAGCTCAAGAGCAACATGTTGCTCTCCAACCTCTTAGATGTTGCTCTCAGTGTCCTCAAAGCAGGTGCTTACTTTTGAATTTCAAGCTTGAAAGCAAATTTTAATTGCATAAAAACGAAGTATAGTGCCAAGTAGAGCCTCTTGTGGCTGCCAGTCCACATAGGGCTACCAAATAGCCAATAACAGCCCTTATTTGGCACCCAAGGGACCTTTTCATGCTTGTGTTGCTCCCAACTCTTTTTACATTTGAAAGTGGCTCACAGGTAAAAAAAAGTTGGGGACCCCTGTTCTAGAGGAACTCAAGCCTCATTGCAGTGGGAGCAAGGGTGTAACTTCAGAAAAAGCAGACCCTGCAGCAGTAGGGGGGTCCAGGAATGTAAGGGGCCCAGTGAGGCCCTAATTTATGAGCAATCTTAATACATCTTTGTAAAATAGGTCAACTGATCAATAGTTGGGGGCCCGAAATGTAATTTGCTGTGGGGCCCAGCAGTAACATCTAGTTCAAGAGCATTGTCTCCAGAGAGAGGGGGGAGTGACTTAACATTTTCAGGGACAATATACTTTTAAATACTAAATATATAGATATGTTTGCTTGCTGTGTAAATGATGGGTTGCTCAAAAAAAAATGATGGGTTGCTTTAAAAGAGTCAACGGGGGACAGATTCCACTTTGTTGACTAAAATATGCAACAAGATAAAGTCCTCTGTGCAAAATATCCCACACATAAATTAAACTGAATTTTTTGAGGATTGACTGCTTTTTTTAGAATTTGTTACTATTATATAGTTTTGTGTATATTGTCTGTTAGCACCGTTAAGAAATAACCGATTCACTATAAAGTTTCTAATGGAAACTTAGCACTGTATGCGAAACTACACACTAGTGCTTGCTTATATATAGGGTAACTCTTTCTGATCTCTTAGGTTATTTCCCCACATGAGCCATAAAGCGCCACACACAGAGCACATTCTCCAAAGCAACCATCATGGTGGAAGGTCTGACTAAGAAACAGACACCCCTGGGGAATCTGAACACTAAGAAAACTTTGTCTTTTTCTCAGCATTTTTTTTCATTGATAAAAACCCTACTCTTAATGGGCCATAAATCACCCATTTGATTTCCAAGTACTCACTCAAAAATGTGTATTTTATTTCTCAATTGTCAAGCATTTTTGTGCGGTAAAAGAGGTTCTATTCATGCCATGATCCCTTAAAACAGAGCTAAATATCTATCAGTCTATAGGTTATTCATCTAGGGCCCCGAAAAGGGGAATTGAGAAAAGGAACAGTCAGATGAAAAGTAGGAGGGAGGAATCATGCTCACTGGTGTGACTAGAAGTTACTGGGCCCCAGTGCCAAATGTTTTTCGGAAAATAACGATCTACTATGCTCTATTATATAGATATACAGTATACTGAAATTGTGGAACAATCAGCACCCTTGCTTAGCCCTCTATACCCGTTAGTCCCCTGACAAAGTCTGGGTATTCTAACCCTGGGCACAGAAGATCCACCTACAGGTCATTTTAAAATTCATTGCACAGACCTGTAAAAACCTTGTTACACTATTATAGTGAGGACTCCAAAGTACTAACCTGAGTGCATTTTTATTTTATTATTCTTCATACTTTACTTGGGTTAATGATGTATATGTTTCCAAAACATTTGCTGAGCTTTCTAAAGCTGCTGATTTCTGCAAGTTCCGTCACCTTGCAAGATTTTATTGAGCTCAGCTAATAACTTCTGCATTCTAGAATCTTTGAGTCTGACCCAGTTAGTGTTCCCTTCTTAATATCATATGAATACGAATGCTTTCAGGATGCAGAATTCTTTACTATATTCCTGCCAACTGTTTTTTATATATTCTTTCTCCATAAAGTCTTAAAATAACAACAAAAATAGTATTAATTTTGCATGCTTGTGAGACTTTGTTTACCAAGCACAAGCACACGTGCGTGTAGATTTTTGCAGAAGCTGGCACTTGATTAATTTGATGTTGCTTTATTTAGTTTGATATGGAAATTTTGAGGTTAGTGATCTGAGACACAGTCAGCATTGGGACTTATGCTGAACAGTCGGTGCCACAGTTTTCAGCTAAGAAAAGATATAAAATTAAGCATAGGTGTTCCCTTGACTATTCAACTAGAACATTTTAGAGTTAGGTGTCTCCTTAGCGTCTTCTCTGACAGTTAACTCTATTCACTCTATGTGTGTTGTACTGTAAGCAATAAAGGTATGGGGTCTTTTGTCCAGAATGCTTGGGACCTGGGGTTTTCTGGTAAACAAATATTTCTGTAATTTGGATTTTCATACTTTACTAGAAAATCATATCAACATTAAATAAACTGGATAGGGCGGTTTTGCTTCCAATAAGGATTAATTATATCTTAGTTTGGATCAAGTACGAGATACTGTTTTATTATAATAGAAAAAAAAGGAAATAATTTTTAAAATCGTTGATTATTTAGATAAAATGGAGTCTATGGGACCTTCCGTAATTTTGAGGTAACTGGTTAATGGATCCCATACCTGTACTAAGGATGCTATTAAACCGCAGGGCTATTAACATGTTGACTACTTTGTTCTGGGCATGGCTTATCTAATTCTTGTTTCAAGAGGTAATAATTTAAATATATGGCTACTGGGTCCTAAATTATTTGTAAGTTCAATGGCCATGGACCTCCTTTCTCTTATATCTCTTAGAACATGAAATGGGGAGGCACATTTATCAAGGGTCAAATTTTGAATTCATGTGGGTTTTTTAAACTCCCATTAACTCGAAATCTAATAATAAAATCACATTTTCTCAGCTCGGCTGTATTGAATGAACCTGAAAACTCGAATTGAATTTGATTCAGATTAGAAAAACTCTGAAAAAAACTTGAATGTCAGGAAGGCTGCAAACATCATCAAATACATCCCTGGACTTCTCCGATTGACTTATACAGCATTTCGGCAGGTTTAAAGTGACAAATAGTCAAATTCAAGTTCTTAAAGGGCCAGAGTATGATAAATCTTGAAATTTGAATTTGAATTCAAATTAAAACTCGAATTCAGTTTGGATAATTCACAATTCCAATTTGAGAGTTTTGAAAAATTCAAATTTTCTCTTCGACCCTTGTTAAATCTGCCCCTTAATCTGAATAACTCTGTATATTTATATTTATTTGTTGCAATGTTTGTCCTCCCTGTATTGTATTTTATACAGGTAGCAAGTGAAGGCGGGGTGGGGGGTAATGAACTGGCTCCTCTTTCAGCCGACACATTGTCTCTGGTGTGGAAGAGGATCCAGAACATTATGAATTCCCAAATATAGTTCTGCAGAAGCTGATAGGCCCCTGTTGTCTACCTTGAGATTCAACTGTCAGCTCTAGAGCATAGTACTGTGGAATATGATTATGGTCAAGGAACACATACATAACGACTAATAATAGGAGTTTTTATTCCAGTGAAAGCAGAGTACTTTGTTCATTTCTCTAATGCTCTTTGTAAATAAATCCATTATTTTAACAGTTGTTATGTGTGATGGAACAAAAACCATGTAGATTACATATTATTATACCCTCATACAATATTTAAGATGTACATGACTTCACTAAATTCTGAATACACTATGCAATCCTAAACAGCTAATTATCTTCTCCTTTCAACTCAGCTCTTTTCCATACTCCCTCTTTAGGCTAAGTATCTAAGCATGCTTGTTCTTGACAACAAATATGTACTAACCCTGATTGTGCCTTGCTGGCCCTCAGTTGGAAATCCCTTATTCAGTGCTTGACTATACCACTACTTTTAAATCCCAAATTAAACAACACTGAAATAAAATTGGCAATCTACATTTATTTATACACAGACAGACACATGCTTATAGTCAAATTAATGTTCAAACTGTTGCATTGTATTGTACCTTTAATATTAATTCATATCCGTGTGGTCTAATTCAGCTGCCAAAGACTCTGGCATTGTTATCCGTGATTAGTACATATAGGCCATTGTCTGGAAGTAAAATAAGCTGATCCAAAACTTATCAAAACTTATTATAAAAGTGACTGTATTCACGGGAACAATACAAAATCATCTGTATGATGCAGTGTTTTTGGTACACTGTATGGCACACGCTCCTTCAGTTGTAAACATGTCAGGACCAAGATTCAAATTAGGCTCTGGCCTAATTTGTAGTGATGGGCGAATTTATTCTCCAGTCGCGAATTTGCGGCGAATTCCCGTGATTTGCCGCGGGCGAATAAATTCAAGAAACCGCTAGAGAAAAGTCGCCAGTGAAAATTCGCCACCCATAGGCCCAATAAATAGTGACTGTCTATGGCATCTTATAGCAGCCCCTCTGGCATTTGCCAGAACCAACAGATTGCCAGTCTGGGCCTGACCCCAGCTATGCCAACAATCTGCCCAAATCCTTGCCTTTTCTCATTTTTTTTGACACTCCACCCCTTATCTGATGAGCCCATGACATGAGTCCTGCCTCTACACCACTGACAATAACCCTGCAATCCCACTCACGCCCTATAGAAGGCAAAAGTCTATGGCAGTTTACATCAGCCAGAGTTTCCATATTGGCAATCTGGCCCTGGCTATAATAACCCAATCAAGACCATGTTTTGCACCTGTAAGTACCAAACTCTATTTTTGTTTTCTTGTAAGCATACCCAAGGGGGCATTCTGTACCGATGTCATGGTAGTTCGGAAAGCTTATTGGCCTGGAACAGTTTTAAATGTTGATGTTGTGGGGTCTAGTATAAATCATACTTTGGAAGCCACTGTTATTAATATGGATTTCAGCTGTTTCATTCTTACCTCACCTTAACCTCTATTCCACAGCCAAAATCCCTTAGAACACGTGGCTGAACAAAGTATGCTCCTTTGATGTTGGCAAGGTCTCCTTGGCCATTTACAGTATTCCCATATAGGTTGACGTGACATTAACAGTGTATTATCCATTTAATCACTATCTAGAGCATTTAGCCACAATGAAAAGGAGCTGCATACAATTGTACAGTATATTGTTATAATGACATGTTTGCCCTATAAGAAGAGCAATAATTGTTTAGATAACAATAAAGAACTTTTGCAAATGCTAATACAAGTTCCGAAATACAAAGCAATATAAAAGCTCTGCATATCTGAGGTGAGGGTGCCTCATATAATAGACTACGGAAAGCTGTTCCCTTAATTACAGCACACAAAATTGGGACCTTCTGCCTCAAACCCAGTACGGGTGAAATGACTGGTAAAAAACAGTTTTAAAATTGTTGGCATACATTCAAGCAGATTGTTTTATACGTTCTAAAAACAAACCAAAGTAAAGTGGCATGTGGAGTAATTCTATCCAGGGCCAAACTTAAAACAGGGACCCTCTCCATTGGTAATGCGCTAGCACCAACTCCCTCCTCATGTATTATGTTCAAAGCAATAGTGGCTACAAAAATTTGCCAACCCTCACCCTGATCACCCCTGAAAATCTTACTCTAAGCAGCACCTTTCTCAACTCCCTCAGATAACACAATTGGGCAGCATTGGAGTAATGATGTAGCTACAGAGTGCAGAGGAGGGAGTTGCTGCTAGTGCATTACCAGTGGAGAGGGTCCCTGCTTTAAATTTGGCCCCCTAGAAACCTTGCTCCAGGATAAGTTTATTGGCCTGAATTTGCAGGTGGTTTGCCCTATCTAATTATATAGAATGACACTCCGCTTGACACCTGCCACTTTGGTAACTGGAGAGACTGGAAAACCCCACCTAGTGTGGTCCAAACACACTAGCACTCTTAACATGGTGATACATTAGCCTAACAAGCCTAATTGCAAAGTACACACTAACACACAGTTAATATAGTTTCACTCTAAAAGCTCTTATACAATATATCAATTTCACTAGCTATAACTGTTTGATCTTCTATTTAAAGTCATTTTAATGTTTAGTCTAGATTAGGATCCCCGATACTCAAAATAATAGAATAACACTTTGTTTTCTTACCTAAATTGGTCAAATTAATTTTGTATTGATTTTAAGCCCTCAAACAATTTGTCCCCAAACATGCTTGCAAGGTTATTAGAGTATTTATGACACCCACTGGGACCATTCTCACATGGTGTTAACTTTGTGTCTGTCCCATTTGCCCTGTCTGTTTTTCCAATAAAGAAATGTTTGTAGGCAGAGCTGATTTACTGCCGCCATCTATACTCTGAAAAGTCACTTACCCATGACTGAGGCCTTTCCCAAATGTTAGAAGGCTGCCCCTTGTGTGAGACACCCCTAATGCTGTCTGCCATGTGCACGCCTAGGTGTGGGATTACATTTCAGTGCTGTTTATTTCCTTAGCTTGTTCCGGAATTTTTTAGGAATATAAAAAGAGAGAGAAAAAATTACATTATCAGAGGGAACATGTTGGGATGACCGTTATGGCATAAACCTCTGGACATTTCGCCCCCCTGGTCCCTACTCTACTTACTTGGATTACTTTGCTGCTTATCTTCCATACTTTCTCTCCAGCGAGACACCTGCTCTCATTTTAGGTGACTTCAACATCCCCATTGACAACTCTGCTTCTCCTGCCACCTCTAAACTCCTCTCTCTAACAACTTCATTTGGTCTCTCTCTCAGTGGACCGACTCACCTACCCACATCGAGGCTTATGCTCTGGATCTTATATTCTTCCACTCGTGCCGCCCATCCAACCTTACTAACTCGCCTTACCCCCTATCTGACCATCACCTACTCTCCTTTCAGATAACACTTTCACCTGCACTAACACAACCATCTCTCTCTACCCACACATACAGAAACCTTAACGCCTTTGATCCACAACAATTATCAACAATATCAGCAGAATCCATCTCTCACATTAACAATCTTTCCTGTCCAAATAGGGTAGCTTCTCTCTACAACGATGCTCTTTCAACAGCTTTTGACTCCCTTGCTCTTCTATCACCCGTCACAGCCGACCAGCTAAACCCCAACCCTGGCACACTAATGTAACTCGGTACCTCAGAAGATGTAGTAGATCAGCAGAGCAACAGTGGAGAAAGTCAAGAACTGATCCTGACTTCATCCACTTCAAATTCATGCTCTCCTGCTACAATCGAGCGCCATCAATCATTAGCTAAAGAACAATACTTCTCTTCTTTAATCTTCACTCTGTCCTCTAAACCACAGCAACTGTTTGCCACATTTAACTCACTCCTATGCCCCCTCCAACTCCTGCACCCATTAATGTAACTGCCCAAGCTCTTGCTCATTTCTTTAATGAAAAAATCGATCTCATTAGGCTAAGCATACCGTCTGACAACAATCTAAAACTCACCACCAGTCCACTCACATCCACTTTGCACTCCTTCATCCCTGCAACACTAGATGAAGTTAGCAAACTTCTAGCCTGCTCAAAACCCACAACCTGCTCCCTTGACCCCATACCCTCTCGTCTCCATTATCCAAACTCTGATACACTCTCTCCTGCACTTACCCACCTATTTAACCTTTCACTCTCTACTCGTACCTTTCAATCATTATACAAACAAGAACTAATCTCTCCTATCCTCAAAAAACCTTTCCTTGATCCCATCTCTCCCACTAACTATCGTCCAGTTTCCCTTCTTCCATTCGCATCCAAATTACTAGAAAGGCTTGTTTACAACATTGCATTTGCACTCCGCTTTGAAATAAAAATTGGAAGATTTCCTGCAGCCCTGTGTGCCATCGGATTTTTTCTTGTTGTACCTTATTGTGAGGTGGCCGAGCCTCTATCCTTGTGCACCAGGCATCTCTTTCATTCTGCAGGGTGTGCGAGGTCCTGCACTGCTTTGAACCTCAATTGTACCCTAACCTCTAAACTCTAATTTGTAGGGCCCTCTAGTCTATTGCACTCTGCAACCCTTGTTTGTTATCCACCATGTATTCCCTGTTGTTATAACTAAGGTAAAGCACTGCGTATCTTGTTGGCGCTATATAAATAAATGATGATGATGATGACTTTGAGTTTTTCCAACAAATCAGCCCTTTCATTGCCTCATTGTATCATCAAGGTCGCTTTTGCCCCAGGACCTTAAGAATAAAATAACACTTATTTTGCCCCTGTAACCACTAGTTTATATTAATGGGAGAAACCTACAGCTGAATCAACAGGAATTTCTTGTGCCCACTAGATATTATCTCTACATTTTAATTAATGTTTTTTTTTTATATTGCATGTTTGCCTCTTGTTTGTAACATTTTATTTTTCTGTTATAGGATTTATTTTCCAGTTCACAGAGATACGGCACAATTCTCCCTGTATCAGTGGTGCTCAGCTTAGCTGGCATTCAATAGTTTGCAGTGAAACGCTTTAGCAGTATTTCTTATTAAAGGCTTTAGACAGCTTTATATCTTTAATTATGCAAACATCTTCTCCCAATACAGAAGGAGTCAGGCAACTTCCCGCCATGTTAATAATAATATAATATATAGAATGGGTCTGTGCCTTTGGAACTGATGCAAGTGCCCTCACCCACTGAGTTTTATATCATCAGTAATTAGAGATCCAGCGTCGAAGTGAATATATATCTTCTGTTGCTCACTGCTCTGAAACGCATTGGGAAGTCTCAGCCAGAAAAGGTAAGTTGGCTTGACAGACCATGTGTATTATTATAGAAGTGTTATGCTGGGAAGGAGTCACATTGCAAAGGATTAATCATTACTCTTTATGGTACACTTGGCAGCAGTTTTTATTTTAGCGGTCTCAGGCCAGTAGAACATTCCTCTGTTCTTTCATCCAAAGTTGGACTACGTATACATGAGGGCACTTTATCTTCATATCTATATAATTAAAGGTAAGAGTAAGAGAAGTGGGGGCTCTCACCAATGCCTTAAAGTTGGGGGCCCAAATTTCAAGAAAAATAAATCTATTCTAATGTTCAGCCTTCCAGCACCAACAAATTGCCTAATAGTGGTCAAAAGTCTATTCATCATTTCTTCATATTGGCGCATGTTTTAGCGCATATATATAACTATGAGCAGAACTTACAGTATATCATCACCTACCTGCTTATGTGGGTGACTGACAAACAAGTTGGGCAATAGTGGGTGCAGTCAAACTGGCTTATGATAGATTTCTAAACAGGTTGATCTGCCCCTCTAGGCCCAATTTTTTTGTCTGTGATCACCATACATCAGTCTGTTTTCTACACTGGAGAGTTGTAGAGTGAAAAAGTCAATCAAAAATTCAAAAAAGTCAATAAAATGAATCCATGCTTTGCATGACCCCTCTAGTGGTAGGTAAATTAGAATGGTGAGGGAATTATCCATTTGCTTTCCCCAAACTTCTAATCCCTGGCTGCAGAGAGAAAGTGAACACAAACAACATGCTTTTATTTTCAAGGAGGCATGCCTTTGTGACATTTCAAGAATAAGGAAGTCAGCACATTTCTGATAATTATAACACTTTCAGCAACATTCTGCTATGTTTCATGTCATGTGGCACCTCTGTGATTGGATCCCTTAGTGTCCTAGATTTCTCATTGTCTATGGAGAAACTCAGGGGTGCATTTTACATAATTTTTTATGGTTTTCTTTTTATTTGTATATTTAGTTTTTTAGGTCTATCTATCTATCTATCTATCTATCTATCTATCTATCTATCTATCTATCTATCTATCTATCTATCTATCTATCTATCTATCTATCTATTTATCTATCTATCTATCTATCTATCTATCTATCTATCTATCTATCTATCTATCTATCTATCTATCTATCTATCTATCATCTATCTATCTGTCTATTTCTAACAGTCTATCACTCAGCCTCAGTTTTAATATATGCATGCAAAGCAAATCTTCTTGAATGTTTTATAATAATAATAATAGAACATGTCAACCTCTGCATATGTTGGGGCCCTAAAATGAATTTGTTGTGGGGCCCAGTATCATTTAGTTACACCACTATTCCAAAAGATTTTGCATAGGAGACCAGTAACTTCCAGGCCTCAATTACACTGGTATATGTGTCTTTTTGTCTGTAGGGCTATCTGCCTATTTTGTCTCACCAACGACTTTCCTATAACTGTCCTGCAGCCCTTATTGTTGTCAGGTAGATGATGGGGATTGTGGACTGTAGATTTGGAGGCAGGTTAACCCTTCCCATTGATTTTAACAGATATGCAATTGTTGTTTTATATTACAAGGAGTTTGATAATATATAGTGCACTGTAGTGTCATATACAAAATTCCCTTTAATTTCTCAAAAGCGGTATGCACAAAAATTATATTTTTTGTACCTTTTCATAAACTGTGTGCACAGAAGTCCAAGCAAGTGATGAATTATCTTAGTGCATATAAAATTTTCTGTTTGCTCCTCAATTTGCTGTGTGCACTGGTGTCATTATTTATGGTGCGTGCACAAGCTCTCGGCTTATTGGAAACATTGTCACATATGTCTTCTACAATGGATTACAAGCAGCCTCTTTTAAAAATGACCCTAGTCCTCATAGAATTGTTATTAATTAGAAACTAAAGCTTGTATAGATGCAAACTCGGCAGGTCAGGGTATGATTAGGCCCTTAGAAGAGGTAATGCCCCATACACGCTTACTATGATAAAAGAAAGGATACAAAAGTTGTTAAAGGTTTTCTCCCAGTCATGGGCCAATGTACAAATGACTTCATGCTTAAATGGTTGGTAAATGACTGCTATTCATCAAAGCTTGGTTCATTTATAAAAATAGGGTATGTTAAGGCCCACGCATACATAAATTAAACAGATAAATTAGAGTGGCCTAAGTAGTAAAAAACAAGGACTTTGGGTGCTTCTTTTATGTCTTAGTCTTTCTTCACCCTTGAAATCGGCACATGGTGGTAATTAATTGCAGTCGGGGTACGCAGTGAGAACAGACAAGGAGGATGTAGTTCTCCAACGCAAAGTGTCTTCACTGTCACTCGCCACCTATTTATCCAGCAATACTTCTGGGATGTGCAATGAAACCAGTAGGTACTGGGCTATGTACAGGGATAGATACACATTTATTCAGGGGGAGATTCCATTATACATACATAAAAGAGAGTATAAAGCTGTCTGGGTACAATAGGAAAATCCTAAGCCAATTAAAGTGACAATATCTGTTTTTATGCTTTTCCCTCATTTAACAAAAAACTATAAACCTGCATTGCTGGTTCTAATTAAACGGTTGCTCTCAGCCTACGTTTTTTCTGCATGAGAAGGAAAGCGGATCTGTTCCTGCATCTGCGTTGATCAGCACTGAGAAGTACTGCTTTGCCTGAGTGCAGGTACACAGAGCAGAGATTGGCCCAAAAAAACCCAGAAAAACCAGACATTTTCGGGTTAACCTCCGCTGTGTATCTGTGGATCAATTTCTCTTAGCCTGCTCAAAAAACCAACACATAATACACACATATATAATGGTGTGTAAGGTTTTTTGTTATTGTTGCTTTTATTACTGGGTACTTGAACCATATATTTCTATTCTCCCAGTATTTAAGTGGTATAACAATTAAAGAGGAATCTCAGACTCATTTTAGTCTGTACTGAGCCACAAACTTTTGGTTAGAGAACAAAAGTATAAAAATGAAATATACTCCTTTACACATTCAATAAAAAGGCTCAAGTCTGGATCCCTAAGGCCTCCAAGCATAAATGGTTTAAGCTCAAAGATGGCCAATCACCATACTTTAATAAGGGCTGGGGCCATTTTGGTCAGCATCTTTGTGGGGAATGTTTGGATATTCCAGGGAAGTATCCCAAAGTACAAGTTCTTCATGTTTCTCACAGTCATTGGTGTCTTTATCTCCTGGTGTAACAAAATAATTGGCTTTATGGGATTTGGTCTTATTATGTCTTATTATGTGTTATACTAAAGCTGGCCATAGTTGTAAAGATTTTTAAAAGATCTTTCGTTATCATGAGACCAATTTTATCTTGAAACGATTGCTTAAATGTACGATTTGTCCATCAACTAAAAAGACCATTTCAAACAATGTTGTCTAGTTGAAGCCAGAAAAACTGAGGGTAGCTGCCTGCTTGGCCCTGCAAACAATTGGACAATACATAGATTTCACTGTGACCGCTGAATTTTTTTTAACCTGGCCGAAAAATCGTAAGATGCACAATCATTGGATTCCCACTAACCTCACGATAATTTGACGGATTGGTCGGATTTCACTAAAATCGGTCGTTCATCAAAGAAAAATCTTTGCGTCTAAGAGGGCCTTATAGTGTGGAGCTTCGCTGGTAGAATCTGCGCCGAGGGGTAAGTATGGAGTATGGGGCATTTCCCGGGGGGGGGGGGTAGTTAGCCTGGGGGGAGGAGGGAGGCGGTCTACCTGGGGTGGGGGGTACGGGTTTTTTTCCCCACAGGTTGATTTCTCGTTTAAGAGTGCACAATTAAATTTTTGCAATGCATTAACAGTTTAAGGAACAATATTACATTGCAAGATGTGGATTTTTATTCTTATTGGTGCAAATTGTTTTGCTCTTTGCGACCTTTATTACATTCCCCCAATAAAGGGGCAAATTCACAAACCTCCGAAAATTGGCCAGCGACGGCTTCGCTCACAGCGCAACACTTCGCGAGGCATAGATCCGCCAGGACAACGCTAATTCACTAATATCCGAAGTTGCGTCCAATTGAAGCAAAGTTGCGCTAGCGTTGGCTAATTTGCATACGGCGCAAAGTTAAAGTTGAATGAACGTATATGTTGCAGAAAATACATTACACTACACAAGCCCGGGAAACCTTAATAAAATAAAATAAAGTTGTTATATTGCCCTACACATGTGCCCAGTGTATAGTTTATGTGGCATATGTTAGGAAATGTAGGGGGAAAGCTGGTTACCCTAAAAAAAATTTACTCAGCCTATCACCCTGAAAAAGGAAAAGACGCTCGCGTTTCTTGGGACTATTTTTTTAGGAACTCATCTACTCTATTGCACTTCGACTGGTCTAAGGTGGCAATGGCAAGTCTGGCGCAAGAGGTAACGTTCAGTAAAATCAGCATCTTAGTGAATTTGCGTAGTTACGTCCATTCGCTAGAGTGCAAATCTGCTAGGCATTAGGGAACGAAGTACCACTACAGTCTTTCTCCTTCGCTAGTGAAGTTACACCTGATTTAGTCACTTTGCCCTTTAGTAAATTTGCTTCAGAGAGCTTTCTAATAGGAAATATGAGCATATTACCCCTATCACATGAACATTATGATATAGTACATAAATATACATACTAATGGTGGAAGGTGTGGCACATAACTAATGCACAGAGACAGTGACTCTATAGTAATTTCATTGCCCTAAATCCCAAATTGTTGAAACCCCCCCCCCCAAACCCTCATAAAATCGATTTGATGGTAGAAAAGTAATTTCATATTTTGATCAAAGCATCCAGGCCTCACCCAGTCGAAACATTACTGCAGTTATGGGATCTGTTATCTTAATATCTTGTAATTGATACAAAATAAGATATAATTAATCCTTAATGGAAACAAAACCAGCCTATTGGGTTTATTTAATGTTTACACGATTTTCTAGTAGACTTAAGGTATCCAAAAAACAGCAAGTCCCAAGCATTCTGGACATCAGGTCCATACTTGTACTGAAATTCAACATTATTATGTTGCCTTCAAAGAAAAAACAGAATCAAAAATACTTAGATTGAGGCTGCAGTTGGTCCGTGGAAATGAAAATCCGATGTGTGGATAGCTAAATTGCAAAATATCTGATAATTTAATCTGTAGGTTTCACTGCCTTAAGTCTAATGCATAGCATTATATGTTATATATGTTTCTTATTTATTGTGATTGTTTCTGTGCTCCTAGGCATTCATTGTTGACTCATTCAAAGCAACGAATAGGCACCTATGCCATCAGTTTGGCAAGTCTCACAAGGCCAAATATGTCTGCTATGCCGAAAGTTAACATTTTTCAGAAGGAAAGTTTAAAAAAATGAATGAAAGGCAGTCACAGTGAAGCAAGCCATAAATATGTCACTATCGGTCATAAATCAAAAACTCCCTAGCTGGCAGTTTGACACATGAATAAGTAGACAAAAACTACTTCACTTAGCTCTGAAGCTGGAATTCTTATCCTGTGGATCGGGGCACAAAAAATGGATCACTGGTATCTATTTAAAGTGGGTCTCCACAATCCCCTTTAATAAAAAATGAAAACGAATAACATTTAAATCACAACAGAAAATAGTAATTACAACAAGGTCCATAACTGAATATATTGTAAACCAAGATTGTAAGCTTTATTAAGCAGGACCCTATTTACTTTTGGTATCAAAACATATATGCATGTCGTTTTTTACATTTATACATTTGTAAATACAATGTATTATGTATAATAATAGTTTGCGGTCCTTGAGAAAAAAGGGCTGCATAATGCCTGGCATTACGGAACATATCACTCAAAAACAAAGCTCATCTTCCCTGTAGCTGTTCCATATGTATCCTATCGGGTGCTCTGTCCGCAGTGTCCCCACTGCTAAGATCCACATCAACACCAGGGATCCTGCAGGGATCCTACGCCCTATGCGTTTCGGGAACCAATCCCTTAATCATATGCCTGGCATAATATGATTAAGGGATTGATTCCCAAAATGCATAGGTTGTAAGATCCCTGCAGGAGTATGCAATAAACCTGTATTCCTTTTGATTGGAGTGCCGTCCAATTCATTGGTGTTGATTACTGAACATAGAAATTAGAAATTAATTCATGTTAATTTGTGTAATGACAAGTAGATAGATTTTTTTTTATTTGAATTGATAGGGTTTTACATAGAGCACAATACATTTGGTAGAGATGAGAACAGTAGGTGACAGCAGATGGTATAGGTGAGAACGGCTTTCTTTAGAAAGTATAAAAAAGGAGACATTTCTGGGGTGAGATCTGCTGTATAGTTGGCTATATCTATTTAGGTAATGTAATAAAAAGTCACCCAGATCTAGTAACCTATAGCAGTCAATCAGTAAGTATCATGGTGCCTGTTTGCAAGCAAACACCTGATTGGTTACAACGGGTTACTAGACCATTATTACATTACCTATCTTCACATAGACCCGCACTCCACTTCGTAGTGAATAAACAGATGCATGTAATAAAAGAAATTTGAATCACTATAAATTGGAGCAAGGGTCTATGTATGTGTGTATATATATATATATATATATATATATATATATATATATATATAGATTTGATTGCAAAGACCCGCACACCAAAGTTATTTTCTTCAAAATTAGTGATTTTATTTATGTACTAAATAAAATCACTAATTTTGAAGAAAATAACTTTGGTGTGCGGGTCTTTGCAATCAAATCTCTATATGAATTTTTTGACCGAGCACCCACAAAGATTAAGCAAAGTCCGGTCTTCAGAGTGTGGTCGCTTGACACAGATTATATATATATATATATATATATATATATATATATATTATATATATATATATATATATATATATATATATATATATATATATATATATATATATATATATATATATTATATATATATATATATATATATATATATATATATATATATATATATATATATATATATATATATATATATATATATATATATATATATATATAATAGGCTTGCGACCTATTCAGTTTTGACCCCAACAGTTTGGTTTTTGTAAGGCCTGTTCGGGTCTGAACTTTCTGTTCGGTTTTCAGCCTTATGAAACCTGAACAATAATCTGGCCAATACATGAAAAGCATTTAAATACTATGATGCTCACCTCGACATGGATTAGTTACTATCAAGTGCAGTTTTTTACTATTACAGAAAAGCAAATCAATTAAAAACAAGAATGATTTTTTCTAAATCATCATTGCTGTATTTCAGAGCTTTCTGGATAATTGATTTCTGTATAATAGATCTCATACCTGTAATTAAAGGATTGGGTTTAATCATCAAGCAGCATATAGCTAGAGATTTGCCATCTGTGTGGTTTTGAACTGGGCATGAACACTTTAAAACATTGGATTGAAATCCGGCCAGTTGCATCTAAATGATGCAATAACCTTGCCCTGGTGTCATAACTCCACCAACATCATTGTGCCCACCTTTGATGTCATCATGCCTGTTCCTACATCACTGTCCCACCCCCAATGTTATCTGCCCCGCCCCCGTGTTCGGGTTTAGCCATCAGCAAAGGTGGCAACCCTAATATATAATACACAAGAGCCATGAATATCCTGTAAATTATATCCTTATAAATGGTGCTTAGTGATTTCATTTCTTATAATCTGAATTTAGTGATGTTATTTCTGTCACATGACTCACTGAAATTTGAGTATTATAATAAATAAATAAATTACTCCCCGTTGCAAAATATGAGGATATTAGAAGTCACCTCGGAGTTCCATGACCAGTATAAAAAAATTCATCCTTTGGCTAGTGTTTTTATATGGTCAACTTATTATATAGTGAATAAAGTACCCCCTATTGTAAAATATAAGGATATTATAAGTTACAGAGGAGTTTCATGACCACATAAGGCCGATGTTTTTATACAGGTCATGGAATTCCGAGGTAACTAATATTCTCATATTTTGCAACTGGGGGTACTTTATTTATTATAATACACAAATTTCAGTCAGTCATGTGACAAAAATTACATCAGAACTCACCTTTTATAACTGATGACATCAGAACTCAGAGTTTATAAGGATATAATTTACAAGATATTCATAGCTTTTGTGTATTATATACACAAAAAAGGCCTTCGGCCTCGTATTTTTATATGGTCATGAAACTCCTCGGTAACTTATAGTATCCTTATATTTTACAAGAGGGGGTACTTTATTCACTATATATTTTATTAGAGGGGGTATTTTATTCACTATATATTTTTAATAACTATTTACAATTTCTTCCTTACATATTTTAGATGTATTACTGATGTAGTTTGCAAGATTCATGTTTCAGGCCCAAGTAAGTTTTTCTCAGCTTCTGCCGCTAACTGGGGTAAAATAGAGCAAAGGGGAATGAGAATAAAGCAGTTTAATGCAACAAAAGGTAGGTCAGAAGGCAGAAGGCTCAGATTTGTAAAGCAAATGCTGTTACTATGGATACAGAGGTCATCAGAAGGTCAGTCAAACAGATAACATTAAAGGGAAAAGGGGAAAATATAGTCTATCTCCAATTATTATTATTCTTTATACTGTATAGCAGCCACATAAACACAGAGCTGTACAGATATTATTTAATCATTTACAGTACTTTCCAACTGGAGCTTGCAATCTATTTTTCTTATCAGACACAGATCAGCAAGGGGAATTACACACCAGCACAAGAACAATATAACAACTCCACATAGTCATGGGACAAAGACCCCTACTTTTCTGTATATTCATCAGCTGACATCTATATACTTTAATAGAACAGTGCCATCTAGTGGCCATCTAGTCATTAAAATGGCGGAATGCTTATTTGTATTAGCCGTTACACTTATATTCAAACTAGGGAACCAGTTTTTTGGATTCGGCTGAACCCCCGAATCCTTTGTGAAAGATTCCACCGAAAACCGAACCGAATCTGAACCCTAATTTGCATATGCAAATCAGTGAGGGGGATGGAAAAAGAAAGCCCCGCACAAATTGTGCGGAAAATTTTTACTTCCTTGTTTTGTGACAATAAGTCACCTGATTTTAAGGATTCGGATTTGATTCGTGCGGGCACAAGGATTCAGCCAAATCTGAATCCTGCTAAATATGGCAGAATCATGGCTGAATACCCAACCGAATCCTGGATTCGGTGCATCCCTAATTCAAACACGAAGGAGTATACCTGCTTTACTCAGCAAGAAGCTCCATGTAAATCGTTGTTTCATCATTCCATAAATAGTCAGTATATTGTCCATTGAGGTGCCACCTATCAGCATAGCTGAGGCAGTAAAGGCCAAAGTAAGGGCATCAAGAGGAGCTAACAACAAGAATTTAGGCATGAGGTCGAGATTTTGCATTTGCGTCAAAATCTGCCATTGTCTGAACCCAAGCAGAGGTAATGTTTGTGGGTGCAGCAGGCAGAAAGACAGCAACCGAGGAGCGGATTCTCGGCCTGTTTTTCTCTACACTCATCTGGTCCTAGCCGTATCCTACCATTCTTTTCTTCTCAAAAGGTTCTATGGGCATTTACACTTACAAAAAACCCTGTTTATACAGAAGATAACAGATAAAATACATTCAAATATATGGCAACATAGAGTATGGAAAGGGCATTACTCACCAACAAAGATTTAAAATAGGGTTGTGTACAACCTGCAATTCAGGTTATATGTTTTACAGGTGTAAACACAAGACAACAATGCTGTCATGCTTTTGATGGTATATCCTCTTAAAGACAACTATTTGTTTTCAGATAAATCACCAGAAATAACGACTTTTTCCAATGACTTTCCATTTTCTATGTGTGACCGTTTTTCTAATATTGAAGTGTAAAGTGTAATTTTTCATTTTCTAAAGCATCTCTGGGAGGGGGGGTCGCCGACCCTGTAAACGGTTCTAAATGGATACATTTAGTTTTAGTAGATAACGTTTCTTATCTTTGTCTCTGCTAAGCAGACTCTCTGGGTTTCAATACAGGCAGCTGCTAGAATTGATACAATAGTTGCTAATAAATGTTGCAAAATTGTAACAGTTCAGAGTCTGCCCCTAAATTACTCAGCTGCCAGACTGAAACACCAGAGACACCAACATTCAACTTTAAACTTAGATTTTAGAAAAACAGTAAAAAATAAATAATGGAAAGTAATTGAATAAAGTCTTTATTTCTGGGGAACAATCTAAAATTGAAAAAAAGTGTTTGGAAGGCGAACAACCCCTTTAACGAACAGAAATATATTTTTCCTACATTTTAAGAAAAAAAATCAGGCCAAAATTCTAATGATAAATATTTTATTTTACACATACTAATCCATGTCAAAAAACAAAAATCTTAAAAACAATTCCACCCCAACATGAGTATGATGTCCTAGATACAGCAGGGACGTTAACTAATGGTACGTTTCCTTTGAGTTTGTATCATATGGCTGATCGACTTAGTAACTGAATCATACAAAGATTTTCAAGGATCTCTGACTTCTCTGAGGATAATAAATGCAGAAGAGATTTGGCAGGTCGGCCTAAGGGTGTGCACATTCTTTTATGATGGCAGAAGAAGACAGCAGCCAATGCAGATCTGCATAGCTCATCTTTTTATGGAATGTTTGCTGGGGATGCTGCATCTGCTTTCAACTTCTTTACCCCTGGCGGACCTGAGCCTTGAGGTCACCTGAAGTGTGATTGAGAAATAGTATCCCCCCTCTGACACAATAGGAGGGAATAATGTGAGAGGAGGGGTAAAGGAAGTACATTCATGAGTGATGAATGATGTTGCTGAATCTGGGAGCTGGTTAGGATGAAATAAATATGGTCATCTACAATATAGACATGTGTGTTTCCCAATAACATTTTACTAATATCCTAGAAATAAGGCAGAAGCTGTGCTGGCATTTTTGTGTGTCATCTGTCTGAACAAACTATGAACAAGCATAGGTGGTTTGATCATGCCATTCTTACAGAGACCAGTTGGGCCTCATCAATGGCCAATGCGATCCTTGTGTGACCGTTTTCTGGGTGATTTTTGCAGCCCCAGACAGGGAAAATAAGATGCTGACTTAGTTCGGAGTGACCAAGTCAGGGGCTTTTCACAGCCTGTGTCTGTCCACCTGAAGGCAAAATTGTAGCAAAATAACCCATGCTGGGAATGACCCATTACCATCAGTACACTATTATGAATGGCGTGTCATCAGTATGTGCATGCCACAATGTCAAGAAGTTGTCAATG
The DNA here is from genome assembly GCF_017654675.1 of Xenopus laevis. NCBI lineage: Eukaryota > Metazoa > Chordata > Amphibia > Anura > Pipidae > Xenopus > Xenopus laevis. The sequence goes on from NC_054373.1 coordinate 154,097,931, forward strand.
ATGCTCCCATCAATACCAGAGTGCACCTGCTGGCTGGCACATCTGAAGGGGTAAGTATTTGCTGGACTGAAACCATGTAGAATAATTATTAGAAAAGTAGGGGGTCTATGGTAAGTAAAAAGAAAAGGCTACCGTAAGACAAAGGCAGCTTGGCCAGGCAAAAACTACACATTAGAGGGTGCAAGTAGGGATGGGTAAATATGACCCATTTTGCTTCTTTGAAAATTCACAAAATGTCAAAAAAATTGCAACATGTGATTTTTTTTTTTTTTACAATACATTAGAGCAGTGATCCCCAACCAGTAGCTCGTGAGCAACATGTTGCTCTCCAACCCCTTGGATGTTGCTCCCAGTGGCCTCAAAGCAGATGCTTATTTTTGAATTCCAGGCTTGGAGGCAAGTTTTGGTTGTCTAAAAACCAGGTGTACTGCCAAACAGAGCCACAATGTAGGTCGACAATCCACATAGGGGCTACCAAATGGCCAATTACAGCACTTATTTGGCACCCCAAGAACATTTGTCATGCTTATGTTGCTCCCCAACTCCTTTTTCTGCTGAATGTTGCTCACGGTTTCAAAAGGTTGGGGATCCCTGCATTAGAGTCTATGGGCGTTTTTTTGTGGTGAAATGTGGCAACATGTTTTATTCATCCCTAGGTGCAAGTTGCGCATTGCTTTCCAGCTTCAATTAATTGTTGCAGGTCTCTGTACTTTTTTTGGGTGTACTGTTTTGGGGTGCTGAGACCTGTGGCCACCCCATGTATAAATGAGGGGTGGAAAGGGGTTGGCATGTAGTTGTCCCCCCTCCCATCCCCTACACGTCCCCTTCCCTGTGTGTTATTCAGATATAACCACAGGGTTGGTCTGTGTCTTTTGAGCACAATCAGGCCCTCACGGAGAGCCAATCTTGTGTCTCACAGAGAGCTGGCTCCACTTATCTCACCTGCATTTTGTAGGTAGACAGAGAGAAGCAGATCCACTCTCCATGCAGCTCTGTCCAGGTGCATTGACAGGCACAGCTTCTGCCTGAGTGGACAGAACAGAGCAGAGATCAGACAGAAAAAAACGAAAGCAGGCGGAGAGAAGCAAAGCAAACACTCTGTGTGACCAGGCCCTTAGTACAAAGGGTTATAGTCAGGGCCGGATTTACATAGTGGGTGCCCTTAGGCCCACTGCCGTTTGTCACCCCTGTCCCTTACCCTTTATTCGTGCAAATTTTCATGAATTGGACTGGAGCAATGGGACTGGTGCATGGGAAATTTTAAAAATGATTGTATCTCCAGTGTTTTTGAATCAATGTGAGTATGGTTGGGCCGCATGCCGCCCCCCTAAAATCCTGTAACCCTAGGCCCGGGCCTAGATGTCCTTTCCGGGGCTGGTTATAGTAAATGCCCCCCATAGTCAATAGAAGCAAGTGCATACACTTCCCATTAGACTGCAGTCAGTCTGTCCATACTGATAATTTCCTTTGTAGATTCCGCTGTTTTATGCATAAAGCAAATGGCCATATGTGGCAATGAGTGGATAATGCAAGGCACTGCTGATTGCTACTTAATGAGGTTTAATAGGTAGCACAAGGCATGTTAGATGGCAATTTGCAATTACTGCAAGGCACAAATCATTACATGTGGATTGCATTTATGTTGGTTGCATTACTTTGCACTTATTATATAAAGATGGTGTGTAGTGGCTAATATAAAGTACAGTATATGGTGTGTACTGGATGATGCAGTTCATTTCTTATTAGGAGCATGTTTTAGGCATTACAAAGAATATTAGATTTGATGTGAGAGTGGGTAGTACAAGGCATGGTTCATTACATAGAGATGGTAATTAATGGGTTGTGCAAGGCACATCAGATGTCATGTTGCGGACAGTGCATGTCTCATTATGACATGTAGGTAGTGTAAGGCACACTAAATGGCATATTGTAGGTAGTGCTAGACTCATTGGATTTAGATAGGAAGTCATAGGTAGTGCAAGTAAAAATTAAATAGTATGTCAGACTGCATGGTATGGCTTATTACATGCGCTGGCAACTTATAAGAAGTGCAAGCTTAAAGACTGAAATGATTAAGCAGATGTAACCATGACCCTTGTTCTTGGCATTTTAATGTATTTTGGCTAGTCATTATTAACAATGCTTGTCCTGAATCGTTTTCAATTTCATTATATTATATTTCCATATGTCAAGTAAATGTCCAGTAATTACTATAGTGTGATGAATACAGTGATATAATAGGACAAAGCATATTATCAGAATGTCACCTACATTTTTGCATTAAGTCATTATATAAATGATTTACATATTATAATAAGATCCCCTTTCCTAGTATCCATAAATGCATGGTAATGTCCACATTTTAACACAATTAATCACTAGTGCCCCACTGATCCCATTCATTGCACAGCTTGATAAATTTGCTTTGTGAGCAATGCCCATCGTGCCTGCCTATACCTTTGCCTGCGTACATTACACTGAAGTCTGCTATGGCTGCTAAATTCTTTGCACAAGGTGATAGGTTAAATGTATAACTTTGTGATCCTGGGCAGAGAAGTGTCCCATAGGGAAAGGGATGTGTGGCCCATTCAGATTATCCTTACTTCTACATGGCACTTCCTATATCAGCATAACAGTGTGTACTGAAGTGTATTACATGATAAAGTGACTTATCTAATAAATGACACGCATCAGAATGAGAGTTAATGAAATGGTTTAGAGAAGGAATAGCAGAATTATATGCCAAGATAATAGCACATTCTGTAATGAGGAGCCCAGGGGCTAAGATAAAGGGTTATGGACAATGCACCTATAATGCAATGATTCACTTGATTAATGGCTTCCGGCAATAGAGCCAGGGGAGTGTTAGCAGCATGTAAAGTTAGGCCTGTGCTGTGCAGAACAAAATGGCTAATGGTGGATTTTGCCTGAGCACATTTTTCTATTTTGTGATTTGTTTTAAAAAGGGAGGATAGTGAGCAGGGTGTTCAATCCTACAAATACTGCAATTTAATTCCATGTTTATGTAAAAAAAAAGGCTGAACTAGTTCATCCCTACTAGATGTTCAATATATATATATAAAATATAAAAAATACCCATTATTTGCTCTTATTTGCAATAATTTCCCTTTATTTACAGCATAAAAGGTGAATGGTCTATAAATCAGCACCAGATGGACATATGGGGGAAATATAGATAAAAGACATACTGGGACAGAATCAATTTGATGAGAAAAAAACTAATTAAATTCCAAATTTTTCCATGGACTTCAATTTAGTTTACATGAGATAAACCATTAGATATGTTTTTCTCATAGATTTAAATCTGAACCATTGTATTGTCTATCCATTGTTTGATATTTAAGTATAATATACAACCAGTGATCCTCCAGTTGAGCTGCGACTCCCAGAATTCCACCAGCAGAAATAGACATTTTGGATATCGCTGATCTGTCTATTTTCCCACTCTTCAAATTAAGGACCTATCTTTGCTGCATTGTCAGGGCACACTCCTCTCTACCTATGGCCAGGCAGAAATAAACTGATTGGCTTATTGTCAGGACCAAATTGTGCAGTATCCATCATATGAACATTGTACAATTTCTTCATCTCTTTAAAAAAAAAACATATTTAAAAAAAGAAGACTAACTGCAAACTCTTTTAGAAAACTCACATCACACTAGATGTTAATGGTAAGGAAAACTTCCCCTTTAAACACATACAAAGATGTTGCTAATAATGTGTTTTTGTGCAGAGTAACTCATGCCCAGATGGTTTACTGAACATTTGTAGATATTTAACTGAAAGCAACCCCTCCTTTAATTAGGGTACATATCCTTCCTTTAACTTAATTACAGATTTAGGATATTAGTGGAAGAAATGAGAGGGACCTAATGGGCACATTACAAAGGCAATCTAAATGCACAATAGAAATTGGTGATGCACAAAGAGACCCCTGAATCACTTGTTCATGAGAAGCTGCTCAGCTAAATCTAGTTGATAGCACATTTTTAAATTTTGAAAAACGAAATTTAACTTACCGTAATTTCCTTTTCCTTCAAGTCCATACAGCAGCACCTACAGGGTTAACTCCCCCCCCCACACACACACACACAGAGTAGGACGAAAAAGGACCAATCAAAGTATAAGTGGTGCTTCCCCCCCAATGCCCCGTGTTATAAAAAAGTACACAGACTACCGCACAGCAAACTTTATTACGATGGGGGAAAATAGTGCTGCTGTATGGACTTGAAGGAAAAGGAAATTATGGTAAATTAAATTAGTTTTTCCTTCACGTCCTATACATCAGTCAGGGGTGCTTCGCCAATGAGGCGAGTTGAGGCTGTCGCCTCAGTCGGTAGCACCCCACTAGGTACCAGGGGGCAGCAAAAATGCTGCTCCTGGTACTTTAATAGCGAATTTCCGGGGGGAGGGCTCAGGCGGCGGAGGGGCCAGGATCGCCCATGATATCAGCACCTATGGGACATAACAAGTAAAGGGTGGGAACAGCATCAATTCTTCTGAAAGTCTGTTTGGAGCACCGCTCTTCCAAAGGCTGCTTCCTGCAAAGCATCAACATCCAGCCTATAGTGCTTAGAGAAAGTGTGTAGGCTTGACCAAGTTGCCGCTTTACCAATTTTGTCTGGAGGGATGTCGCAGTTGTGCTTTAATAAAAATTGGGGGAAACAATTTTGCGGCTATGTAACATGTCTGAATAGTATCTTTTATCCATCTTGATAAGGTTAATTTCGACACCGCTTTGCCTTTATTCTTTCCAGACATAGCAACAAAAAGATACTCAGATTTTCTGAATGCTTCTGTCTGAGCAAGGTACTTCTTTATCACCCGGCAGACATCTAACGAGTGATACCTCTGCTCTTCCTCTGTCACTGCATTAGGACAGAACGATGGAAGTCTAATCTCCTGGTTTATATTGTTCCTAGAATGCACTTTAGGTGAAAAATCAGGTAGAGTCTTGAGCACAATTTGGTCTGGAAAGAACTGAATATATGGTTCCTTAGCCGCTAACGCTTGAATTTCACCGACCCTTCTTGCTGAAGGATATCATTAATAAAATGGGATGATTCTATATTTTTTCTGGGACACCACTCTTGAAAAATTCTGACCATTCTAGAATAGGCCTTTGAGGTATAGAATTTTCTGGATTGAAGAAGAGTATTTATTACTTTATTCTATAATCCAGATGATATTAATAGGGGCCTGTCAACCTCCAAGCAGTTAGCCTCAGGCGTGCCAAGTACGGATGCAGCACTTGATCTTGGGAGATCAGGTCTTTTACCTGTGGAAGAATCCAATAGTCCCCGTGACACATCCTCATCACCTGAGAAAACTAGAGATGCACCGAATCCAGGATTCGGTTCGGGATTCAGACAGGATTCGGCCTTTTTAAGCAGGATTCGGATTTGGCCGAATCCTTCTGCCTGGCCGAACCGAATCGGAATCCTAACTTGCATATGTAAATTAGGGATGGGGATAGAAATCATGTGACAAAACAAGGAAGTAAAAAATGTTTTCCCCTTCCCACCCCTAATTTGCATATGCATATTTGCATACATCGGTTCGGTATTTGGCCAAATCTTTCGCAAAGGATTCGGGGGTTCGGCCGAATCCAAAAAGGTGGATTCGGTGCATCCCTAGAGAAAACCAGAACCTCTTTGGCCAGAAAGGAAGAATTATTATTACCGATGCCTGACAAATTTTCTGGATTACCCTGCTGATCATCAGGATTGGGGGAAAAATGTAAGCTAGTTTGAACCCCAACTTGACTGTCATTGCCTCCAGACAGGGGTGCTTCGCCAATGAGGCGAGTTGAGGCTGTCGCCTCAGGCAGCAGCGCCCCACTAGGTACCAGGGGCAGCAAAAATGCTGCTCCTGGTACTTTAAGAGCTAATTTCCAGGGGGGGGGGCAGCAGCAGCTGCTGCTGCCTCAGGCGGCAGAGGGGCCAGGATGGCCCCTGCATCCAGAACCCGTGGTTGATCCTGTCGAGCAAGAGAGCAGAATCTGGAAAGCTTGTTGTTCCTAATGGTTGCCATTAAATCCACTTCTCAAGTCCCCCAGAGCTGAACCAACTTGAGGAAGATATCTTCCTTCAGTGACCACTCCTTTGGATCTCGTTTCTGTCTGGTTAGAAAGTATGCTAGAACATTGTATTTTCCCTTGATGTGAATCGCAGATATTCCCATAGAAGAATTCTCTGAGCCTCTTTGAGAAAAATACGAGACTTCGGCCCTCCGTGACGATTCAGGCACGCTACAAAACTGGAATTGTTGGACTGGATTTTCACTGCTTTGCCCCTGATGAGCTATGAAAAAGCCATGAGAGCATTGAAAACAGCCCTCATCTCCCTGAAATTGGAAGAAATTGACTGACTTCCCATATGCGCTCCCCAACCCAAGGTAGATGCATCCGTCATTGTTAGGGTCCAGTCTGGTTCTAGAATTGATTCCCTTTGACAAACCTGCCGGTCTGCAGCCACCACTCGAAGGTCTTCAACATGTCTTGGGAAATTATCCAAGTGGAGTCCAAAGATTCTATTGTCTTGTCCCAATGGATCAGGACTTCCTGCTGAAGAGGGCGCATATGTAACCTCGCCCATGGAAGGGCCTCTATTGAAGACGGCATCAGGCCTAAAACCTTCATGATCTACCTCAAAGGGATAGGAGATGGCCTCATGAGATGTATTATTTGATTTGTTATGGTGTTAATCCTTTGAGGAGTCAGAGTTACCACCATTGTTTGCGTATTGAGATGCATTCCCAAAAACTGCTTCTGTCTGGATGGAATCAGGGATGACTTTTCTTTGTTGATGATCCAGCCTAGAAACTGCAGGGTTCTTATCAGATGTTTGTGAAGAAGGGATGCAGAAACAGCTTTCAACAGCCAGTCGTCCATATATGGTATGACGTGTATTCCTTCTTGCCTCAACACAGCTGCAACCGAGGCTACCACTTTCGTGAACACCCTTGGGGCTGACATGATCCCAAAGGGTAACACACGGAACTGCAAATGATGAAGTTGATCCTGAAGATACACCGCTATCCTTAGAAATTTCTTGTGAGCTGGAAACATCGGTATGTGGAGATATGCATCCTTGAGCTCTATTGTAACAAGGTAATCTCCGCGCTCTAAAATCTGAAGAACTGATCTAATGGTTTCCATCCTGAAACGTTTCTTTCGAATAAATCGATTGACGAATTTGAGGTCTACTATTGTTCGAAATGACCCATCTGGCTTTGGAACCAGAAACACAGTAGAATAAGTACCTAATCCCTCCTCTAAGGATGGGACTTTTTCTAGCACTTTTTTTGCTTAAAAAAACTTGCCTCTTTCAAGGCTTTTTGCTTGTGGAAAGAAGCACTTTTGGGGTAGGAAAGAATCTTGCAGGAGGAAAATTGTGTCTCGACCTTGTATCCTTCCTTGATCAACTGTAAGACCCATTAATCTGACACTAGGTCTTGCCAGTGTTCTAGAAAAAAAGCCAGCCTTCCTCCCACCTGAAAACTTCTGGCATCAGAGATCGCACTTACTGCTTTCAGGGAAAGATCTATTTCTCCCTCTATTGGCTCTAGACCCACTCTGGAATCTGGACTTATTCTTCTCCTTTTCCTTTTCCCCATATCTTGGTTGTCTAGGCCTTACTGGGGACCTTTTTTGCCGACAAAAAACAGGAGCCCCTCCATCTAGACTTCTGTCTATCTTGGGGCAGAGTCTTACCTTTATCGTCAGACATTTTCTCCATAAGTGTGACCAACTTAGAGTCAAAAAGGCGACCAGGCTCAAAAGGCATATTACACAAATTAATTTTGGAAGTATTATCGGCTGCCCAGGGTTTTAGCCAAATTGATCTTCTCGCTGAGGTAGACAGGGCTATGGTCCGGGAAGCTAATTTAAGTGACTCAATAGACGAGTCGCACAAAAATTCAGATGCCAACTTAATCACATTCAGTGACTTGAGAAGCAAATCTCTTGAAAACTTAGTCTCAATATCCTCCTCCAATTGGGTCAGCCAATTCCTCATGGCTCTGGATACAGCAGAAGCAGCACCCAATGGCTTGCATTGGGCCGAGGCCAAAGAATATGTCTGTCTCAAAGAGCATTCAGCCTTCCGATCCATAGGGTCTCTGAGGCCCGACCCATCCTCTACTGGGATGGTAGTTCTTTTAGATAGACAAGCAACTGCTACATCTACCACCGGAGGAGTTTCCTAACCCTTTGCTTCTACATCAATAGTAAACAGGGATTTAAATCTTTTATTAAATACCGGTGCCTTATCAAGGGTCTTCCATTCAAACTGAATTAAGTCTTTAATTATCGGATGTAATGGAAAAGACTTACCCTTTTTCAGAGGATCTTGCTTATCCACATCCGTCACTTTCCCCTCCTGAGCCTCAATGGCACCCTTGATGGCCTTAATCAGTTTGGAGACATTATCTGCCTGAAAGAGGGATGTGTCAATAATCTCCTCATCCAAGAGGAAGGCACTTCAAAAAATCTGAGGTTATTTTTTTCATCTAAAAAATGTTTACGTTTTTGTCCAAAAAACTCTACCAGAAAAAAATGAGGTTTAGTAAATAGCCACTTAAGTGTATTTTTTTTAAAGTCTTTTTAGTTATTATCCTTTCTCTTTTATGTTCCTTTATTCTTATAGCACAGGGATGTTACATGACTGTACAGACTTTTTTTTACATATTCACATCAGTCCCTGACCCCCTTACAAATGTATTTCCCATGACAAAGTTACACATGGGCTGGTTTAGGTCATATATTTTTGGAGAGATCTGCAATGTTCAGGTTATAGTTTGCCTTTAACACATATACATCAGACCAGAGCTGGACTTTGTACTGGCATCTGAAGCCGCACTCTCACTCAGCACCACCACTAACCCTCCCTCCCTCCCCTGCTTGCAACAACCACCTCTGCTGCTCACCACCAGCACCGCCAGCAAAGCTGGAGCAAATGGTAACCACACCATTTGGGTTTTTTGGAGGGGTTGGAACCGCATCTACCCCCACATGCACCCTAGGCACACACACCTGTACTGCTTATGCTTAGTTCCAGCTATGCATCAAACCTACAAATTACATACAAAAAATTGCCATGCTCAATAGAACTAGTGGTATATATTAAAGTTGCAATTTCATGTTCCCCTTAGTGCACCCTGTCGTTCTCTCTACTCCCATTGTCTCATTGCCTCCCTTTCTTCCCAATTCATCATAGTTCCCTTATATTCAATGTCTTTTGCTTTGCTTAAGCCATTGGCACCTTTTTTTAGAGCATCATAATCCTGTCAGGATTCCTATTTAATTTTCAATAACTTGACTCGTTTTCCCAGGGTGCACAGTCCCATTCTCAATTTGGTGCCTTTTAGGTGAATTATACTGAAGGCAGAAGAGGCAAGTCATGAGTCCAAAATACAAATTTTACTCCTTCAACAAAGAACAAATTATTTGCCTCTGAAAGAATTGCCAAGCCTGGCTAATGGATCTTTCTGAATACAATCTCCCTCACTTAGTCACCTTTCAATCATGAAACATGTCTCTGCCATTGATTCATGTAAACATCTCAGAGAGCCACTTCACTTTGGAGTTGATAGCCTTATGTCCGCTTCATGTACAAACAAGATAAAAAAGCCTTTCTGCATGAAAAATAATCTTTATCTATGAAAAACATCAACTACTTCGCCTTACCTGATAAAATAACACTTAATTTCCCATCAGAGATACAGCACATTAAATGTATGCCCCCAAATGGGTTATTTTTTTATTCAAAGATAAGCAAGGCATAAAATAACAGATGCAATGGGAAAAATACACCATATTTATTTGTACTTAATTCCATTAAAAAAACTGTAAATATGTTTATTAATGGTGATTAGTGATGTTGTAACTGGAGCTTAGTGATGTCACTTGATATCAAATAATATTTACTTTTGTGAAATAAGAGATTTTTAAATGCGACCTTATCAGTCAATTACCTTGTAAAGTTATGAAACTATTCATTGACTTCCTATACCTCTACATTTTTGTTATTTTATGACAGAGAGGAACATCATTACTTATCTGCATTTTGTGCTTTCTGCTTATTCAGAACCTGTAGATTTAACTGAAATTTTCCCTACCCAAATCAGGGTCAGAATTACCATTTGAGCAACAGGCAGTAGGGCTCACTACCATGTAGGGACCCATGGAAATATGGAATTATCTGTAATTCAGCTGCTTTATTGGGAATGTTGACTGCTCCAAACTGTAATAAAAACAGCAGATGGTTTTGTGAGTCTTTACTAACCACAAATTTGTAACCAATCACTTTTCAAGCATTACTCAACTAGAACTTATATTATTATAATAATAAGAGGTGCAAAGTTTGTGTGATATTTACTCACCTATTACAACCAGTCAGCAGAAATAATTAGTGTATCACCTGTTTAAAAGCAAATATCTTATTAGTTGTTATAGGATACTGGCCATGAGCAAACTTTAGCATCCATGCTAAACCTCTCCACACTTACCTCTTTGGCACTGGCTTTTTGCCGCCCCTGGTAACTAGCGACTCTGTTCTCACACATTGCCTCACAGCAGGACCAGCTCTGCATTTGAGGCTCTTAAATAACTATAGAACCATTTAAGACTTGCAATTCATGTATATTGGAGAGTTGCTTTGAATTACAAATTCGTTCATTATGCAAGATTGTATTTTTGAGTTCACATCCCCTTTAGGTTTAGTGATGAAAACCTATCAAGAGCAAGATTAAAAACCAGTTTGACTTTGAGCCTGGAAGACAAGAGAGTAAGATATGCAACCTGAACGTATGAATTTGGGAACGTATCATAAGGCACGGTTACAGCGATAAGCCTCCAGCTTTGCATATTATCAGCTCTTTGTTTCTTGTGTGACTGCAAGTAATTTCATCTCCCATTGCCTCAGGTAGAAAATTGCATTGTAAGCCTTTTGAGGTGGAATTCATTCTTTCTGAATTCAGTAATCCATGGAACAGTGAAAAAAGAATCTCCATATATACAAAAATAGAGCAGTTCTGGAAATTATGAGAAGAAGAGGCACCTATCCATACAGCAGCTGTGTCTTCAGATCTGTGCTGAGGAATGATAGATAGGGCGATGGTGGGTATGTAAACCGGTGGGGTTAGATCCAGTTCGCATTTAGCTGGAAAAAGTCAGGCCTGCTCGCAATTCATTACAACAAAACTTTCCTTTCCATATGTAAGAAGCCTTTGCTAAATTCTCCCCAGACGGAAGAGGAAAAAGTTTTGGCTAAAGAAGGTGACAAATGACTGGAAGATTTTTTTAAAATATGATTTTCCAGATGTTTTCTTCTTGTAAAAATCACTTTAGTCATATCCCTGGGAAAGAGCAAGAAATTGTCTTTGTTTATTAACCCCTTATTATGTGCTCAACAAAATTATAGTACTTGAAATTCCAAAGGATATGCAAGATATTCTCAGTTCTACTCGTAATTTAGTCAGATATTTCGTCAGCAGTATTCTAAATAAATATATAGTTAAATGGAGATGTGAGTTTGAATGGCTGTGGGGGGTCACTTATATGAGTTTTGTGTTACTCAATGTCCGCATTCCAGTGGTACTCAAGAGGACCAATCTTTAGGGATGACATCTTTATGGGTTACTGTTTGTCCCAGAGTACATTTTGATAACAAAAATATACACCCTGTATGCAAAAATATCCATAATACAGTTTTGTACAGACAGATTTTATACTTTCCCTACATTCTGTAAATTTCAACATGTATTTTGTCATAGACTATATTTTATCTTTCAAATGTATAAAATCCATGTACAAGAACCAGTGAATTCAATTAATCACTGTAAAATTACTTACAGAATGAATTATTGAACAAAAAATATAATCTTGTAAATTACTAGAGCCTACCGAGCTACTTAGTTATTAATGAAATAACTCTAGTTCCCAAGATTTAAATGAAAAAAAAAAAATAGATGCTTATTACAGAAAGTAACAGAACTCATGTTTTCTTATAGGTTCAGTACTTACAAAATGTTTTTAAAGAATTGATTTTGTGTAATGAAAACGAGTTTTGTGGAAAGTGTTTTTGTTAATTTAGTTGACATGTTGGAGACAGAATGCTTTTTATATTTAAACTTTGGTGATATAGCAATATCCTTTTGTGCACAAACTTGATTTTGTTCTCATTCTTAACTATAAATATGAATTTTTTATAATTTTACCAGTGTTTCATTTATTTATTTATTTATGGATTGTTTCACTTAAACCGTATTTTAAAAGAGAAATCCTAAGGGTGAGGGCACACATTTAGATTTAGTCGCCTGGCGAGAAATCGCCTTTTCTTCGTGCGACTGATATCCCTGAAAAGGCTTCCCCACCGGCTATGGCACTCAGAGTGATTCGTTTTCCCAAGCCGCCCGAAGTTTGCTCAACTTCGGGCAACTTTGGAAAACTAAGCGCTCCGAGTGCCATCCCGCCGGCGATTTAGATTCTAGCCGTTGGGAAGGCTTTTTAGAGAGATTAGTCACCCAAAGAAGAAGAGGAGATTTTTCTCCGGGTGACTAAGGGCAGAGACACACGCGAAGATTCGGGCGACTAATCTCCCTGAACTGCCTTCCCGCCGGCTACAATCTAAAACGCTAAACGTTTTCTGAAGTTGCCTCATAAGGAAACTTCGGACAACTTTGAAAACAAAGTGCTCCGAGTGCCATCCCGCTGTCGCAATAAGTAGAGTCTACCCGGCAATAAGGCAGTTCGGGGAGATTAGTCGCTGGAAGAAGAGGCGATTAAATCTCCCTGAATCTTTGCGTGTGTCTTTGCCCTAAATCTCCCCGAATCTTAGTGTATGCCCTTACCCCTAGGCCCCTTCATTATTTCCCCTGAACACACAGCACCTGCAGGCCAGGTGGAGATATTACAATATTAGTGCTGTAAACTACCTACACAAGGTCTAGAGCATTAGACAGGTCCAGTGAAATAAGATTTATTCTAACTTTAATTCTTTATTAAAAATGTGCTTTTCTCTGCGTCTCAGACATATATTGGCACAGTGGTTGGGTTCCATTAATAATAATAATACCAATAATAGTGCTAAAATGGATGAATGTTTCATTTAGTCAGGTTATGGATTTTTTAGATGAAAGCCCTAATATAAACACACCAGAGGTTTGTGTTTCTGCATATGAAACCACAAAAATGTATTTTTGCCACCCCTCTGGTAATAACACATGATATGTTAGAGTCCACTGGTCTACTGGATCATCCCCGGCACCTCCTGGGCCCCCTAACTGTTGTATGGTTACAACTATCCGCTATAGTTAGACTCCTACCTCCATATTTATAGGCATGCCCAGAAAAATATAGCGGTAATGTCCTTTAACAACATAAAGCCCCTAACAAATGAGTCCCAATGCCCCCTACAGGTCTTGTAAAGAAGTCACATGTGTCTATCTAGATTGTTGGGTGATGGGTTTTGTATGGCTGGATGTTCAGTGAAACTACAACATTGTGAAATGCTGTAGGATATTATGCAGCTTTATAAATAAAATATTTTCATTTCTGTTATGCTTGCTTTTTTTTTTTTAATACCAGCTGTGCAATATAGGATAGTATTTATAAAGCAACAAAGCAAAAAATGGGCAGATACCTTACCTTGCCATTTACCTAAACCAAAATAATGCTGATAACGTTGCCAGCTTCAGCCAAGGTAAGAGCAATAATTGCTTGTGGAGGACACATAATTTATATCTCAGAGAATCAAATAAGTCAATGATATTTTAACAAAGTAATGAAAATCTGCTCGAAGTGTTGAAATCCATTAAAATGATGTGATTTCAGTGACTACTTCGGGAACTTTCAATACCTTCACTTCCCTAGCACTTCAGAAAATGTTTGAAACTTTAGAATTGCATGTTAACAACAATGATGAAAAGCAGTGCCGTGCAGTTATGTTCTTTGCCATTGTGTAAATACAGACTGTAACATTAAATCCACAAATAGGGCTAATGTTTATTGCCATTTCAGTTCGTGACATCTTTGCCTGTGTTGCCAATTTTTTTTTTTTGAGTTATTGGTTGAGAGGTCTTTGTACTTGAGTCAGTCAGACAAGTCATAACTTCAAGTGATTTGGAGTATCCACTAAAGAAAAAAGGATAAATACACAAATTAATTTCCTCCACTATTTTCCATTGAGATGTAGATTATCGAAATTCACAATCTAAGACCAATAAAGTGAAACCAAATATATATTTATACTATTGCATGTAATCTATAGATCAGGGCTGTCTAAATGGAGGCCCGCGACAACCCCCTTCTGTGGCCCTCGACATGCTGTGTCTGCTTACCATATGTAAGGTTTAAAAGGTATCACTACAGAGATTAACTGGCCCCTGCATTCTTTATACCTCAAATTCAGACTCTAATCCCCTGTATTGTTTACACCTGTGATCCCCCTGCATTGTTCATACTTGTGACACCTCTATTGTTTATATCCTAAAGCCTGTACTGTTCCACCTGAGACCCAGACTGAAACTGCCCACGTTGTTCACCTGTTCACACTTTATACAAAATGCTAATGGGGCACCAGCCCAGTGCTGCTTGTGTGTGCCATTCTCTACTTACTCAGTGCTGCTTGTGTGTGCCATTCTCTGCTTGCCAGTGCTGCTTGTGTGTGCCATTCTCTGCTTGCCCAGTGGTGCTTGGGTGTGCCATTCTCTGCTTGCCCAGTGGTGCTTGGGTGTGCCATTCTCTACTTACTCAGTGCTGCTTGTGTGTGCCATTCTCTGCTTGCCCAGTGCTGCTTGTGTGTGCCATTCTCTGCTTGCCCAGTGGTGCTTGGGTGTGCCATTCTCTGCTTGCCCAGTGCTGCTTGGGTGTGCCATTCTCTGCTTGCCCAGTGCTGCTTGTGTGTGCCATTCTTTGCTTGCCCAGTGCTGCTTGTGTGTGCCATTCTCTGCTTGCCCTACGCTACCTGTGGAATGTAAGCTGTTAGGGGTTTGTTCTTGGGCATTTGGAAATTGTTGTTAAGGGCCCCCATGGTTTGTTGGGGGGGGTTGTTGTATTATCCACAGGGGAGGATGAGGCATATGGATTTAAGGGTCTGTTTTAACATGACTTCAATATTTCACATATGAGTCATGAGGGATTTCCCTGCAGTGAGCACCAACCACTTGGTTTTTTGGTGTGCTACCACCATTAATGTGGATATGATCTTAAAAGTTCTTGTGATAACAGGGTGTGTCTTACAGTGGGTGTGGTTTAAAAGGGGAGTGGCTAACACTGACTTTCATTATCGTTCCTCCACCACATAGGCCAGTAAAATTTTGGCCTTTGGTACCACAGAAGTTGGACAGCACTGCTATAGATGATAAATTATTTATTACAGGTAACATTTGGCAGCAAATTTGCACTTTGCAACATTTCAGCAATTGAATCCCCATGGTTTCCGCACCTGTATTTTCTAACATTAAGGTCCTTATTTATTGAAATCCGAATTTTGCCGATAATTTTATTTCAAAAAATCTGAGCAAACTAGAATCCATAGTTTGACCTTATTTATTATTAAAAAAGAACAATTTAATTGGATCAGGGAAAAACTAAATAAAAACGAGCAAAAATAAGAATCATAAGATTTTTTCAGGCTTTTTCCAGAAAAAAGTAGCTATAAGTATAAGTATAAGTAGTTTATAAAAAGGCATTGAGTGTCGAGTGCAGTAGGTAAAGGGGTTAACTTACGCAGGAAAAAAGAGGTCCAGGTGCTCAAGCCCCAGACCTTCAGCTCAGGGAGGCAAATGATGCAAATAGATAATGAAGGGCTGGCACATATCAGACCATACTCCGTAAATTGATGTAGTAAAAGCATAAACAATCACAGCAAAGCCTTTCGCATTTCATGCCTTAGGGGCACTTAGTCATAGGTTGAATAAACATCAAACCATGTAGTCATATTTAAATGAAAAAGAACCAATCGCAAACATGTACTATGAGGCAGTCCAAAGAGACAGTGATTGGAAATGGACCAATCAGAAACATGTTTAAAATCACCAATCCAAAACACCATTACAGATTAAGTACAACCATCAATTATCTTATACATATAATTTCAAGTACAAAAGTTAAAAAAATAGAGATATTTTTGCAAAACGGTTAGGCAGTTAAATAGCATGAGTATAGTTTAAACAGGGTGACAGACTATAAATATTTATTTGATTTTTAGTCGGGATGCGCAGAATCCAGAATATGGTTCGGGATTTGGCCTTTTTAAGCAGGATTAGGATTCGGCCGAATCCTTCTACCCGGCCGAACCGAATCCTAATCCTTTCAATATGCAAATTAGGGGCGGGGAGGGAATTCGTGTGACTTTTTGTCACAAAACAAGAAAGTTAAAAATGTTCCCTTTCCCACTCCTAATTTGCATATGCAAATTAGGATCCGGTTCAGTATTTGGCCGAATCTTTCACGAAGGATTCAGGGGTTCGGCCAAATCCAAAATAGTGGATTCGGTGCATCCCTAATATTTAGTTAATATTTAGACAAAGCACGAGACATTATACTCCAGGTTCATTCCAAGTGGCTGTCTAGTTTCCAAGAAAAATATCCACTTTGCTTCTTGTTTGAGAGGTTTGTCTAGAATGCTCCCACCTCTAATATGTGGGGAAATCTTCTCTATGGCAATTACAGAAAAGAAAGTGAAGGATCTATTTTCCCGAAAGCCCACATTTTTCAGATTTTTGCCCGAAAAGTCAGAAATAGTTGGATTTTCAGGCTAATTCCAGCTCAGAATACAGAAACTTCCAAATAGGATAGGGACCTCTCCCATTTACTTGTATACAACCTTGGCAGGTCTAAGCTGTCGGATTTTCGGATTCAGACTTTTTCCACACTCGGGGTATAATAAATCTCAAAGAAATTAATGTACAGAAAAAATGTGGATATTATAACAAAAAAAGTTTTTGACATTCAGACTTTAATAAATAACCGACTAATTGTCCTGCTTTCGCTTATATAATCATTCAGAGCTCAGCAGAAAATGTGAGAAATAAAAATGAAACATTTGCCCCATTAATGCTGCCGTATGTAAACTTCCCTGGATTTTGCATTTTTGTATTTATAAACATTGCAGTTTCTTTTCAGGTGATGGAGTTGATACAAATATTCAGAGGAACATTAGAGGTCAAAGAGGTTTTACATTTTCTAAATGAGAGAGAAGGGTCAAATGGGCCATTGCCGACTTGCTGGATAAAACGCAGCTTGGGAAGACATTATACTGACTAGTGATGGTGTTTAAAGATCACCAGTGTTTTGTATGGCTTGCTTCTTACAGTAAAACTAAGTAACTTTCATGTCGGAGAGATACTTCATTCAGGAGTTATTGCTCTGTAAATCCAAGCTATCATTCTGTCATTTTTCATGATTATTTGTCCACTGGGAATACAGTTTCATAGGAGGCTCTGGATGAGAGTGAATATTTTCTCCACAGAATAGCAGCTCCCATTCATGCTACTGTGCAAAGATATATAGAGAATAAGAGAATAAGACTTTCTGTGCAGAATAACTTGTATTACTGAACATCAGGTACCCAGCATTGTCTAAGTAGTCTGTTGTTATACCTTTAAAATATTAGATGTTTTATTACAACAATCTCTCTACTATGACCTT
Organism: Xenopus laevis; assembly: GCF_017654675.1. Taxonomy (NCBI): domain Eukaryota; kingdom Metazoa; phylum Chordata; class Amphibia; order Anura; family Pipidae; genus Xenopus; species Xenopus laevis. The sequence goes on from NC_054373.1 coordinate 154,115,605, forward strand.
TTTATATATTACAAAATGTATATACAGGTATGGGATCAGTTATCCGGAAACCTGTTATCCAGACAGCTCCTAATTAGGGAAAGGTCGTCTTCTATAGGCTCCATTTTATCCAAATAATGCACATTTTCAAAAATTATTTGCTTTTTCTCTGTAATACTAAAACAGTACCTTGTACATGATCCAAACTAAGATAATTCATCCTTACTGGAGGCAAAACCAGCCTATTGGGTTTATTTAATGTTTACATGATTTTCTAGTAGACTTAATGTATGAAGATCAACATTATCATTTTAATATATTATTAATAAAATACAGTATATAGTTTATGAACCAGCTCTTGAACGTGAAGTGTAACATGAATTGTTGTAAAAGCATAAAGTCTCTATGTTAATGTCAGAAGGTGCATGGGAAATTAGTAGATGGGCAGTGCAAATGCCTTCACCCAGGGTCAGGTCAGACTGGGCTGTAATACCTTATCCTTGAAATGCCCCTGATCAACAATCACATACACACAGAGGAAAGGTTGATGGATTTATTTGCAGGACACTGTACCTTTAAATAGCCATGATACATACTGACTGCCAGCCAGGAGCAACATTATAGAATAATGCAGATGGTGATCTCTGAGCTGCTGAGGGAAATCCCCACTTATGTGACTGTCATCAGAGTCCTGAGAAGGACTCCCTTTGGCTTTCCGTGCCTGGAGATAAGCACACTTTGCTCTTCAGAGCCCTGACAAGGACCCCCTTTCCTTCCACACCCTAAATAGACCGTTCCGTTATGCCACTGGTGTTTCTTACTGACTTTTCACACTAAATGATGATACATTAGATAGCCTTAAAGGAGAATTAAACCCCCCATGGTGATAAGTCTCCACTGACCCCCCTCTGCTGGCCTACCCCCTGCACAGTCTTACCCCTGAATTCTGTCCCCTCTAGAAATAGTGACCGCACATGCAGAGTAAGCACAGCGGAGCTCACGTGCGCCATCTTCTTCTCTTCAGTAATCTTCGTGTCTTCTTCCTCCCCTTCGGAAATCTCCGTCTCTTTCGACGCATGCGCAGTTGTCACAAACTGGAAGATTGCTCCAACTGCACATACGCCAATAGGCTGCTCACTTCATGAAGATTACAGAAGAGAATAAGATGGCGCCTGTGAGCTCCGCTGTGCTCACTCTACATGTGAGGTCACTATTTGTAGAGGGGACAGAATTCAGGGGTAAGACTGTGCAGGGGGAGGCAGGGAGGGTGGTCAGCAGATGGGGGCCAGTGGGGACTTATCACCTTGGAGGGGTTTAGTTCTCCTTTAAGAATGGGTTAGATCAGAGGTGCCCAAAAGGTAGATAGGGATCTACCAGTAGACCTTTAGCTGGTGATCAGTAGATCTCAAGACACTGTCAACAAACAGCTTGTCAATATCATCTTCCTGTTTCATGCTTTTCATTCAGATATTTTTATGCTAAGGTTATAAGAAATATTTGTTTGTTAAACATAGAAATATAAATTCTTTCATAAATCAATATTTTATTTAAGTAATATTTTCCTCGCATTAGTAAAGTATGGGCACTCCTGGGTTAGATGGCTTTTTAGCAAGTGAGGGAATAAAAGATTATAGAAAATGGCTCATAGTACAAGTTGATCCAGGGACTGGTCCGATTGCCATCTTGGATTCTTGGAGAGGCTTCAAACTGGGTTTTGTTGCCTTCCTCTGGATCAACTAGAAGTTAGGCAGGTTATTTACAGACTCAAGGTTGAACTTGATGGATGTGTCTTTTTTCAACCTAACTTATTATGTTACTATGTGATATGTGTAACCTTGTGGGACCTTGCAGCACCTTGCTTTCACTCTGCTGCTTCTCTCTCACAGCAGCCTTCCTGCACAGGCCTTCCTTCCGTCAGCTAATGGGGGTGGAGACTCCTCCCCCTTCTTGTACAGAACAACACAGAGGAGAGACACGTCTACATACCTCCCTACACATGCTTTGTTTTGCCCAAAATGCACTGCTGAGTATTTTCCAATACTATAGAATGCCACAGTTTTACTGGTCAGCTATGTAGGTATACATCTTCCAGGGCTGCCACATGGCTGGATGCCAATGTTATTAATATGGAAGGAAGATAAAACATAGGAAGGCCAGTATTTTTTTCTAAAAAAGTTAGAAACTAGGGTTGCCACTTGGCCGGTAGCCTGCCAGTAGAAATGATGGTTGATCCCAATGTTATTAATAGGGAAAAAAGATAAATATATAGGAAGGCCTATATATGACCCAAGTCATAACAAAATACAAAAGGCTGCAGAGCGAATCTTCATAGCCACAAATGGGCAAACATATGTATTTTCCTTTTAAAGGGGTAGTTTATCTTAAAGTTAATTTTTAATATGTTATACAGTATCCAGTTCATATCAACTTTTTAGTTGGTCTTCATTTTTGTTTTAGAGTTTTTAAAGGGTTTGTTCTCCTTCAGATTGTTCACCAGAAATAAAGCAATTTTTTCAATTGCTTTGGATTGCTTTGGATTCTTTATTCTTGACCATTTTTCCAAAATTGAAGTTTGATGTTCGTGTCTCTGGTGTTTCAGTTTGGCAGCTCAGTGATCCAGGTGCAGATTCTGAACTGTTACAATTTGCTACATTAGTTGATACATTTCTCAGCAGCATCTGTGGAATATTAGCAACTATTGTATCAATTAAAACAGCTGCCTTTATTGAAAGTCAGGGATTCTGCTCAGCAAGGGACAAAGATAAGAAAAACAGTAGAATCCCCATTTTACGTTTTTCAGGGGACCAGGAAAAAATGATGTAAAATCCAGAAAAATGTAAAATCAGGGAAATGTATTATGCATAATATATAGGTGGGACCACAAAACAACAATGTAAAATGAGGGGAAACTTAAAATCAGGGGATGTAAAATGGTGGTTCTACTGTATATTAACTAATGGATCAATTTAGAAATGTAATTTAGAACCCTCCCAGAGCTGCTTTAGAAAAACATAAGAAGATGAAAAATTAAACTTTCAACTTTAAACCCAGAAAAACGGTTACAATTAGAAAAAGTATATTTCTAGTAAACTATCTGAAAATAAATGAAATGTAAAAGTGTTGGAAGTTGAACAATCACTTTAAGCATTTGCCGTCTTCTTCTGCATCTTTCCAGCTTTCTCTTGGGGTCACTGACCCTAGGCAGCCATAAATTGCTCTGGGAGGCTAAATTTTTACTGCTATTGTTACATTTTATTACTAATCTTCCTATTCAGACTCTCTCCTATTCATCTTCCAGCCTCTCATTTAAACCACTGCCTGGTTACTAGGGTAAATTGGACTTTTTCAATCAGATAGCTGCTAAAAACTTTTTCCTACTAGGCAATGAGTATAATCCCTCTTCTTTTATATATATGATAGGCTTCCTGATGAACAATGCAAAAAATGCAATTGTTTTCACCTAGTGACATAGGTGCTATGATCAGCTGGACTAATGTCCTACCAAATTAGTAGTGCACAAGGGTGCTAAACACACAATCAAACATCAGTTGACACACTTGTTTGTGATTCCAGCAGATAAACACCTATGCCTGCCACTGGGACGATTTCAGATACCAGATACACTTCAAGAATGGGTTGGATGCATTTTTAGCAAGTATGAAAATACAGAATTATTTAAATTACCTCTTAGTGCAAAGCTGATCGAGGGACTGATCCAGTTTCCATCTTGGAGCCAGGAAGATATTTTTTTCCTCATCTAAGGCAAATGGAGAAATTTCAGATGGGGTTTTCTGCCTTCCACTGGATCATCTAGGCAAGTTTCACGTTCACAACAGGTTTGAACTAAATGGACATGTTTTTCAAACCTAAATTACTATGTTTCCAGCCCACATATCGCTTAAAGGAACAGTAACACCAAAGTGTTTTAAAGTAATGAAAATATCATGTACTGTTGTGCTGCACTAGTAAAACTGATGTGTTTGCTTCAGAATCACAACTATAGTTTATATAAATAAGCTGCTGTGTAACAATGGTGGAAGTTGAAAAAAAGACTATATGGCACAGGTTAAATAGTGGATAACAGATAACACCATTATGTTCTACAGAGCTTATCTGCTGTGTAACCTGAGCCTTTTCTCCTTTGAATGGCTGCCCCCATTGCTACACAGCAGCTTATTTATATAAACAATAGTAGTGTTTCTGAAGCAAACACAGCAGTTTTACCAGTTTTACCTCATTATATTTTTATTACTTTAAAACACTTACATTTTTTGATGTTACTGTTCCTTTAACATGGCAATAGAAGGTCTAGGTAAAGAAATGATTTGTAATGAAAGTAATGAAAGTTATTATTTTACATTTGAATGAAATGTTGCAAATTTGAATTTATTGGGACCCGTAGAAAAAGCAACCATTTATTAAACCTGCTAAGGCCATTTTAATAAACTGGCAAAAAAGGGAATTTGCCCAGAGCACACCAGGACAGAGCTCCCACCATCAGATAGTGCATCTACAAGAACATAAAACATAACAATTCTACTTCTTTAATGTGCTCTTAGAACAAATGTCCCTAAGAGATATTTCTAATAAAAATCTGGTATATTTAGTGAGCTTTTTTTCCTTGTCTAGTCCCATGTACTGTAAATTGTGAAGTTAAATTTTTGGTTTTCATGGAAGAAGCACAAAACTAGGTATAGGTTTCTTTTTCTATTGTTTTGTTTATTATATTCTAGTTGACCTGCTTGATATGGCACTGCCCCACACTTCAGGGATCTGTGGGGGGACCACCAATAAAACATTTGTCCCGAATCCACTGGTAAAGCAGCCCTGGTACAAGTAACTGTTTCTACATCTCAAAGCTGCTATCAGAAAGGAAGGAAGCACAATAGTTCTCAATATATTCAACAATCAACTTGCACCTCTGACCAACCTCTAGATGGGCAACTTTTGAAATGTGACACCATGAGAGGATTTACACCAAAATGTCACATTAATCACACAAACATCAAACTTAATATTCTTTTAAACTAAAACAAAAAGCGCCATATGCAAAAGCAGCAACAAGTGAAGTTGTGCTAAAATCGATGTAGTTGTTGAGCGGACGGATGCAATTTATTAAAAGGAATGTCCAGACACTCTATTTGCACTTCAGTGTCCTTCCTGCACACAAGCACACAAGTACATCTATTGACCCAAGGGAACGTTGAAACTACCACTACCCTGAACATGCCGGTTATTCCAGCGTTCCCACAAAAGGGTGTGTCAATAGGAACAACACATTTGTGCTCAAAGAATTACACACAAACATAATTTTAATGGCATTTGAAATGGCATTGGTTTTGATGCATCAGGTGCAACTGTGGTGGGTGCAACTCCCTTTGCAGCCACAATTATACTGGATATATGGGGAAAAAAACTATATCATGGGGCAAAACATAAAAATTTGTATCCAAATGCACTTTTCACCCCTAAAGACTTTGGGGCAAATTCACTAAGATTCGTAGTTGCGCCAGGCGTAACTTCGCCGCACTTTGCCGCACTTCGACACACTTCGCCAGGCGTAGTTTCGCCAGTGCTCCGCAAATTCACTAAAATCCGAAGTTGCGCTCAGGGGTAGCGTAAGGTTGCGAAGTTGCGCTAGCGTTGATTTGCTAAGCGAAGCGAAGTTACGCTAGCGATGGTTAATTTGCATACGGCGCCAAATTCAAATTTCAATGGAGGAATACGTACAATCACTACAAATGCCTGGGAAACCTTCAAAACATCAAAGAAAATTTCTTTTTGCCCTACACATGTGCCCACTGTATAGTTAAGGTGCCATGAGTTAGGAAATGTAGGGGGGAAGGAGGGGAGCCCCAAAAGCCTATCACCCATAATATAGAAAAAACGCCAGCGTTTTTTGGGACTTAGAAAAAATTTGAACTTTTTTTAAAGCAATCCCTATCTACTCGATTGTGCTTCGCCTGGTCTGACCAGGCGATGGAAGTCTAGCGTAAAAGGTAGCGTTCAGTACAATGTGAGCATTACTGAATTTGCGTAGTTACGTCCGTTGTGAAAATTCGCCAGGCGTAAGGGTGCGAAGTAACACTAGCGAATTTACACCAGCGTTCGTTAGTGAATTTGCGAAGTAACGAAAATGACCAACGCTAGCGAATTGACGCTAGTGTTAGGCGCTGCGGCGCTTAGTGAATTTGCCCCTTAGAGTGAAGTGGTGCAATAGTTAGCTCTACTACCATACAGTGTTGAGGTCCTAGGTCCAAGCAAGCTGTGGTGTTTATACAAATGGCCTGCGGGTGTCACTGTGCACAGGACTTGTACTGTGCATGCACAGGACTTTCTGTACAGCTTGAAATTGAAAGTGAAAGCTTACTGTTGTGTAAGGCCTGCATGACTCTGCTAATAAAGCACTGTTATACTCTACTCATCCTCGGCTACCCAAAACATAACACAAGGCACTATCTGCAAGCAGTTGTATTTTCTCCCTGTGCTTGCATTGGTTTCTGCAGGGTACTTTGGTTTCCCTCCACACTCCAAAAACATACAGGCAGGTTAACTGGTTCCTGATAAAATTAGCTAGAGTGTGTGTACATGTGACAGGGACCTTAGATTTTAAGCTCGACTGGGGCAGGGACTAGTGTGAATGATGTATAAACACTGTAAAGAGCTGTGGATTATGCCAATGCTTCATAAATAAAGAATAACAATAATAATAATAATAATAATAAATAGACAAGGTAATAAGTACTTTTATTGTCACGTGATTGTTTGTATATTGCCATCACGATTGTGAGCCTGTCCCTTTGAAAATTTGAAAAAAATCTATAGTCACTTTTGTGCTCACATAAGGCAGTGCAATCATATAGTTAAGTTTCCTTCCTCTCCTTTCCCATGATTTATGACTGAGATTCCAGCTATCTTTATAATAGAGTATTCAGACAATAGTGGTCAGAGATTCCATCTGAAACCCATTGTTTACAGCACTACAGAATTTTGAGGCTATATCAGGATTAATTAGGTGAATCATTAAGATAAGAAAGCTTAGCGAGGAGAAGGAGGCATCCTCACAGAAATAATAAAATCTGTAATCGTTGAAACGGTAACTGAAAGTCTTAAAAAATCAGGAAATATGGTGATTTTAGTAGCCCTTTAAAGGTTTTCAGAAGTTGTCCTTATATGTTACCTTTCAGCCATGAAAAATGTCTGCCCTAAGCCACCTGATTATCACACGTCCTTAGACGCATGCTGCTGGCTTTGCTGTGGGAATGCAAAAATATATTGACTTACACAACTGTTAAGTGACAGATGCTCTTGTTATTTTTTTACATTTCTACCTGATAATTGCATTTGCATTACCTGGCTGCAATCAGTCCTCATTAAAAATTGCATATGTTCATTGTCTAATTGCATTATAATGCCATAGAATTTAATTTGTCTGCTGCACAAAGCAATCCTTTGCAATGAAGACAGTCTGACAAACAGGGAGATGATTGTGCATTGGTGCCCTCCAGGTTTTCTCTTCTTTATGGCCAAATCCAAGGAAGGTTAATGTTTGTGTACAAACTGGCACCTTTGCTCCAAAGCTTGCAAATACTTCATTACCCTGCAATCGTTTGACCTTCCATCGTAAAAAGTCCAGGTGGCTTGAAGAGCATACAGGAATGTCACAGAAGCAAATAGCATAAAAAGGTATCAATATATCAAATGGATATTGAGTTTTGTAAGGGTGAACATGAAGATGTATTGACCGATCAGTGCAGGAAGAGCAGGGAACAGTAAATATTGACTGAGGCAAATCCCTAGTTAATATTCCTCCTCCAGTTTCCACAGTCAATTCATCTTGATAACCAGGAAGGTCAAAGTTAACCCTGCACGTTCAACCTGCACTCTCCCAATCCTGGGCAGTTGTTTGCCCAAACTTGATGCTTGGCAGACAAACTAAAATAAAGTCAACAGAGAGAGTCAGCATTATGAGAATGCATTGACATATGTAACGTCAAAAGGTGACCAGACGTTCCTGTAAATGCTGGATTCTTATAAACTATGAATAACTTGAGGATGCCCTATTAAATCATTCCTGCACTAAAGGCAAGTTTTGCTTTCTCTTAATAATAATAAGTCCTGGATAATTTTGAGGTATCTTTCTGGGGGTATTGGCTGCTGAATTTTAACAGCTGGGCAAACAATATTGCACTCCTTTTAACATGATTTTGGTGAGGAACATGTTACTGTATGTTCATTTTTCCGTCAGAATTATCCGGTTATATATCAGGGGCTTAAGGTTCATCTTTGTGTATTTTATTCTAATAAAATGTGGAAACTCCTGCACTGGTGTTTGCTTATGATAATCACTATCTGAGCATTTGGCAACAGATTTCAAGAGTCAGAATAAAACAGATTCCCAACATTTAATACTACTGTGTATGCTCTCCAGTGGTTTACAATTTTGAAGAGCTGAACTTTCCGTTTCAAAGATTTCTTACTTGGGGTTCTACTTGAGTCAAGACTGGTGCTGAGTGGGAGAATGGGTATTTCAGAAGGCAATAAGGAGGGAATGAAAATTCTCTGGGTCAACAATAAGCTTCTTGTAACCAGGGCCGCCATTAGAAATCACCGGGCCCCGTACAACAAAATGTTGGCCCTGTCCACACTAGCGCCCAAGCCCCACCCCAGATCCCACCCACTCCACCCAAGCCCCACTCCAAGACCACACAGACATCAGCGCTAAAAAAGTAACCCCAACAAACATAGCCCCCACACATATACATCAAAAGATATTGATGGTCAGGGCCCTCTTATAAGTTTTAAAAAAAAACATTGGTGCCAGGGCCCCCATAAAAGTTTTTTTTTAAAAAAGCACCGGTGCCAGGGGCCCCCCTTAGAAGTAAAAAAAAATTTGGGGCCCCAAAAAAATATTTTTTAAAAAAACATTGGTGCCAGGGCCCCCCTTACAAGTTTAAAAAAAAAACATTGGTGCCAGGGCCCCCATAAAAGTTTTTTTTAAAAAGCACTGGTGCCAGGGCCCCCCTTACAAGTAAAAAACAATTGGGCCCCAAAATAAAAATTTTAAAAAAACATTGGCGCCAGGGCCCCCCCTTACAAGTAAAAAAAAAAGTTGGGGCCCCAAAAAAACATTTTTTAAAAAAACATTGGTGGCAGGGGCCTATAGAATATTAAAATAATACATTGGTGGCCAGGGGATTAAAAAAAAAAAAAAAATTGGTGTTCAGTAGAACTTTGCCTCCTTTCGTGACTTCGGGTCTTTTCGCCGCTTCAGGACTTTTCGGCACTTCCGCATTTTCGGCTGTTCGGGCTGGCCGCTCTTCGGAGCTCGCAAGGGGGCCCGGCTCTTTCAAAACTGCAGCACTGCCGGGCCCCCCTTGATGCCCGGGCCCGGGACACTTGTCCCCCCTGTCCCCCCCTGATGGCGGCCCTTTTTGTAACATTACAGAGTCAGTGTCCTGGGCAATTCTCTTTCAGTTTCTTAAATGCTAGATGTTTTGCACATTAGATGGAGTCGTAAAGCGAGTTGTAGCGGTCCTAGAGGCTCATAAGGAAATCAAATGGAGGGACTGGGCATGCTTATGAAAAGATCATGTGTATGGATCTGTAGAGTTTTTAGTTTTTTGGATGCTAAATGGGAGAAATTCTGGAAAAAAATACAACTTTGGTCTGTATTTCAAGCAGGTGGTAGATTCAATGGTCTTTTTAATGCTTGAAAGACAAATATTGTGACATTTAACTGAATATGATTGGGATTTTGTATGGCAGTTAGTGTGGGTGGTGCTATAAAGGGTAAAAAGAAGGAGCATGGTATTGTCCTTGTAGATCGGCATATATATTGGCCAATCACCTTCATTGGGTCTTGGCCATTTCATCTTTGCATCCTCAAAAGCCCTTATATTTCCCCTTGTCTCTGAAAGGTTTCATTTGTAAAACCATATTGCACTGTTTCAGTCAGTAATCCAGAGGGTTGATTTACTTTTACCATTTGGGATTATGGGGAACACAAGTTTTCCAGTTCACATGATAATATAACTATGGTGCAATGGATTATTATTGTCCACAAAACCTCTCAGGGAAGCCAGTTTTGGGATATGTCCTAAATCTTATGCAGGTTCTGACCCAAGCGTCACCTCCTAGAACTGCATTTCTTATTGCTCCGTCTTGACTGACAGCTTTATATGACACTGAGCTCCATGGAAGAAAGGCATCAAATGATATATGATTGTTACAAAGCTCACATTAACTTCATTTATCTAAACTTCTGGGAGATACAGGCATCTTACTATATTTGAGATTGCTAGGTCAGGTCAGTATGCCAGTAAGACACTGTTGAGCGTTGCCATATTTTCCTGTAAGGCTCTAACCACAGAGGATGAGATCCAACTAAGCAAACATTTTGCATCAGCCCAATGTGCTGCATTGTCTTATTGACTGAACAACAGCATCAGCTTATTAAGTTGTTGTTGTTATGTGTGATGTGAAACTTTAAGCCGGCTTTATTAGAACAACCTATGGCATGTGAATTGTACAATTATGTCCAAGTAGCAGTTGCCATGTTGTTGTTTTTTTTTTAAGAACCCCCTCCATTGCACCAAACCTTTAGTCACTATTGTTACACCACTGCTAAAAACCCTTAATAATTGAAATAAAGTGTTGATATCTGTTCTACTGTTTAATGACAGTGTAAAAAAGAACTTTCATGTCTGCTGAAAGCTCCAAGATAAACACTTGAAACACACTATTGGCAGCATTAGCAGCAGATTTACGACATTGGGGGCTGCGGTTTGGCCATCTCACCATTTGGCCGGGTGTGTGTCTAGAAAGCAGGAGGCCAACAAGTGAACAGCAATGGCAATCTGAGATTCAGTTCTGCCGTAAGAAAATTGGGCAGATTGTTCATTTGCGCTGCAACGCATAAACTCACAAGTTCAAAAGGTTCTGTGCTGTGCGTATCCATGTGCGCTTCGAGAGGGATAACACTAGTGGAATTTTTGAAGCATTTTCCCTATATTATGTATGAGCTCTGACTAGACCCATGACAAGCGCATTATGAATTGAGCATTCCATGAAATTTGTATCTGTACATTTTGCAGCTGGGCTTTTGGGCCAACATTTCAGAGCTGATGAACAAATATGTAATAGCGAGGCAGGCATGCAGAGGAATAGAATGTGTTACTTGATGGATGTCTCCCTATAACTACCAAGAACCCTGAAATGGCCTTATAAAACTGGACTGCCCTTTACTTCATGTACCGTATTATCAGCTCTGTCCCATCTCTCGTTGCCCTGTCTCCAGATCCACTGTCACCTCCTTTCTTCTGTTCCCCAAACCCCCCCACCCTCCCCTATATTCTGACATGGTTTCAAAGCAAAAGTTAGGGGTTAGGGGTCATCATAAAAGTCATTGGAAATATACGAATTCTCTGTTGCATATTTCCGAGTGCTTAATAAAGGTCTTGGACACTGAAACATTGACCATTAATTATATTCATTTTGCAGTACAACAGTGAGTCTAAAATTTTATGTGGTTTATTAAAATAGTTTTAACATGGGCAACAAAATGATCCCTTTGTCATTTTAGGCATTGTGTAATAGGGCAGGTATTAAGGGCAGGCTGGCCTGCACCCCCTGAAGCTATAGTCTGTACTTTGCACCTGATTTTTTTGTAAAGAGTGAGGTTCAGTGCACAACCAGACTGGGGGAAGAAGTGCTGCCTGAATGAGAAATAAGAGGCAAGTTCTTGCACCCCTTAGCACTTCTTTACTGGATAGTAAATTACCCTTTATACGTAATACTACTATATAATTACACTTGGCTTGGCACCTCCTTGGTGACTTTGGTGAACAAACTTATAACTTATAACTTATATATATGATTTGTGTTTTGGGTGTTGCATATTTAATTAAGTTATAGAGATAAAAAGAGTAGCAATTGAGGCCAGCCTTTCAAAGCAACACTTTTAGTGAAGTCAGTGGTTGTCAAACAGTAGGATGGGAAAAAACTTGAGGAAGGGCATTTGTTTGTCCCGAAACGTTTGAACATGACTCACATGTCAAGAGCACTACAATAAATTTGGGATCACCCCGCATCTGAACAAGGTATTGGTTATTTCATTTTTTGCATTATATTATTGCTGGCGGTGGAAGAGGCCAGTACCAATACCTTCCCCAATTTTTTCTATTTTTCTGAAAACAGTAGGATGGGGCCTGTTGGAGACAATTGGAGCAGTGGCAGAGAGGCTCAGACTAAACGCCAGTTAGCAGGATTGGACTTGCCAGTGGGACATCAGGAAAAAACCCAGTGGGCCCCGTCAAACCAGACCCAATCCTGCCCACCTCCATCACTTCCCTGTTGCCCTCTCTTCTTGATCCAGACCCGATCTTGGTCTTTCCCTCAATCTATGAACAATCCTCGCCTCCCCGCTGACCACCCCCCTACCCCTGATTGCGTCAAAGGTTAAATATAAGAACCATGTGTGGGCGCAGGGGAGTGCCTGGTGGTGGGTGATCGGCTGGCTGGTGGGGGAGGCCAGGATCGGGTCTGGATTGAGAGAGAGAACAGGATCAGGTCTGGACCCAGAAGAGAGGTCAGCAGGAGAGCAAAGGAGGTGGTCAGGATTGGGTCTGAATGGGCCCCAGTGCGCCTCACATACACACACACACACACCTATAGCCGATTTCAAGACACCTGTACCCATAGGCCCCCACAACTTGCAACCCACAGCCCCTCCCCCTGAGAAATGGGCTTCACAAGTACTAAATGAAATGTTTTCAATCAAAATTCTTTGTGCTCACCACAATTAGCTAGGTGTGCTGACCAGAGTGGGCAGGAGGTATAGGTGGCAGAGTGGCATTGACTGATAATCTGTTTCAATATATTTTGATGACAAATGTCCCAAAGGTTTAAGTTGGTTCCTAAAATGATTTTGCTGTGGGGCCCATGGTGCTGCCCCAATGCAAAACTCTATACACAATGTGGAGCACAGATTTATGGGGAAAGAATGGTGATTTCCAGGCAAATCTGGCACTGTATAGAACCAAGTCCATGCTTGCTTTTGGTGCAAGAGCCCCTTGACTGCACATAGCTCTCTTCTGAAATTGGAATGAAAAATGAAGGCAGATAACTAAGACGGGATGTTCCTTTGCTTTGTATAATTTTTTTTCGGCTTGCTCCTGGGCTAGGGCAACTGGCTACTTCAAAGAGAGAGAACTATTTCTTTGATTATCCACTGTTTAACCGCACTGGTATGAAACAAGCAAGCAAATGATTTATTACTCAGTTGAAGTAATATCCGCGTGTTCATCCTTCCGCTGTGCAATCATGGCGCATTTCGGCAATGGCTGCTTCCAGAAGGACAGGTAACAGATTAAAGGCTGAATATTACTAGTCAGTGGAACATAAAGCAGGAGCAAATCAAACGTTACCTATTCTTTTGTTTTAACAACCCTTGACATATTATTTTTCCTTTCAGTGCAAAATGCAGACTTGTTCCTTTAGCTGCAGTTACGTATGAAACCCAGGCATTTACATTACCCAGAGTTACTATATGAAATGTGGATGTAACCTGTATTTTCTCTTATGCTATTTAAAGCAAGATCTTTAAATATGATCCCCAACTATAGGGGACTATTAAGGCAGGTAGTATGTAAATTATACATTCTGTTTAATATGTCATTGTATTAATCTTCTTATTCTGCATACTATTTGTTATCATATTGATTTTTATGGTTTATTGTGAAAACCAAATAAAATATTTCAAACCAAAAGGCAGGTATTAGCCCTAATTGATGCCCTACTTGATCAATCAGTCAGATATTGAGGTGACACTGACAGAGAACCAATGGGCTGAACTTACAATAGTGTTAGAATATCTTTATTACTATCTTGGGGATCATGTCTATATTGGTCAGTTGCCTTCTACTTGCTATAATAGTTATGATACACAATGAGACAACCCTGAGAAAGAGTTAGCAAAATCCCGTAGTTTCCCATTCTTTCTAGCATTGCTTCTGATATTAAATCAAACAGGGTAACCCTGGCACCCATACTGCTTAGCAAACACTCAGAGTCTAGAGCAGGCCCAGACTGTGGGTTCTGGCAAATGCCATAGGGCCTGCTGTAAGATGCCATAGACAGTAACTATTTATTGGGCTGGTGGGGAGCTATTTGGGCCCCTGTGTGCTTGAAATGCCAGGGCCTGTTTTGACTCCCATTCCAGGACTGGCCTAGAGCATGAAGTATTAATTATATCTGCATTTTTTTCACGTTTCCTCCTATGCTAGAAATCATACACCATGATCGTTAGCAACATGAAGTGATCACCTTTCTGTGGGCAGGCTTGAAGATGTATGGATGTGCACTCATATATATCCAAGCTGCTGGTATTGAGCCTGCCTGTTTATCCATTATACACAGTTCGCAGAGTAAGAGCTTTCACTGAGTGGTAACTTATTTAGACAGGTTCTTCCCAGTGCAATGCACAAATCTACTTTTACTCCATAGCCTGTGAAATGTTAAAGGGGAACTATAACTATGTGTATATGCATAAATATGTAGCTATTTGATGTAAGAATGAACTTGTAAGAAAATAATACAGATTTGATATAAAATGATACACTGAAAGAAGTGTTTGTATTGCTTTCCAAATTTTCATGCAAGTTGTCATTGTCATACATGAGTAGGGGTCATTTATGTTTAGACCGCATTTTGCAAAGTGCAGATTTCCCATTCAAGAGCAGCATCAGACTGGGGGGGTCGGGCCACCGGACGTCCATATCAGATCCCCCAGCCGCAACCCCCCTCTGGTACACTGCCCCCCCCTAAGGACTGGACTGAGAATCAAAACAGGCCTTGGCATATCAGATACACAGAGACCCAAACAGCCCCCTATCAGTCCAATAATTAGTGCCTGTCTAGGACAATTTCCAACAGCCCCTCTGCCATTTGCTGGAACCCACAAACTGCCAATTTGGGCCTGGTGTCATGTATCTTCTTTCCTTACAACCAAGATTGGGGCCAGGGAGGAGGTCAGTAGGGAGGCAGGCAGGTCTCAGGCAGATATCAGGTCATTGGGGTCCACAAGATGCAGACCGAACCTGTACAATAGCCATGTTTTTTACCCATAATTCAGCATTTTTCCTAGATATCCAACATTTTTGCGATTACAAGGGGAAGTTGCAGATGGTGCAGCAAAATGCTACTGCACTCGCAACAAACATTAGACTGAAAAAAATTCAGTTCAACTGTTTTGTCACATCTGTACCTGGATACAGGTAGCTGTGGGAACCATAAAGCTACTACTACCTCGGAACCAGGTAATAGCTCTAGGGTTCCCACAGCAGCCTCCATAAATAGGCCTAGCATAAAACACAAAAATACAAAAGTATCAGGCTGAACATTTTCAGCGCAATTATTGGAAGGAAGGCAGCAGAAACAATGAGCAAAAATATACAGAACTGCAAGGACCACATGTTGATACAAAAACCTTGAATAGAATTTTTTGCGCATCTGATTGTAAGGAAATTTGTGGCCCACAACTGCATTGCAGTAAGTAAATGACCCTTATTGTGTGTTTACATATACATAACAAGTAGCTCTACAATTAACTTCTTTAAATCATTTTACAGTACTATAAAACTCAGCCTATGACTAAGTGCCCCCATGGCACATAACGCGTAAGGCCTTGGCTGTGATGTTTTTGTTCCGATAAACTAACTTTTTTTACTACATCTATTTTTGTAGTATGGTCTAGTTTGTGCCAGCCCATCACTATTTTTCTATTTGCTATATTGCCTTCCTGAGCTGAAAGTTTGGGGTTTGTGCACCTGGATCCCCCTTCTGCTTGGGTAAGTTAACCCCAAAATTACTGCCCAATGCATAGGCACTGAACATTTTTCTATACATGTAGCCATGTTTTTTACCCACAATTCAGAATTTTTCCCAGATATCCAACATTTTTACGATTACAAGGGGAAGTTGCAGATGGTGCAGCAAAATTGATGCTGCTGCACTTGCAACAAACATTGGGCTGAAAAAACTTCAGTTCAACTGTTTTGTCACATCTGCATTGGGCCTGTGGATACAGGCAGCTGTGGGAACCATAAAGCTACTACCACCTCAGAACCAGGTAGTAGCTCTAGGGTTCCCACAGCAGCCTCCATAAATAGGCCTAGCATAGATTTGGCAAAAGTATCAGGCTGAACATTTTCAGCGCAATTGTTGGAAGGAAGGCGGCAGAAACGATGAGCAAAAATATACAGAACTGCAAGGAGAACATGTTGATGCAAAAACCTTGAATATAATTTTTTGCGCATCTGATTGTAAGGAAATTTGTGGCCCACAACTGCGTTGCAGTAAGTAAATGACCCTTATTATGTGTTTACATATACATAGCAAGTAGCTCTACAATTAACTTCTTTAAATCATTTTACAGTTGTATTAATCATTTACGAAAAGGATTAGCATTGCCCTGTGAAGTATGTTCTAATGCACAATTCCTTCCCCAATCCCCACCTTTCATATTCTTTTAATGTATGGTCACTTAGTATCCATTTCTGCTATGTTGAGTGTAAGTAAATTGTAGCAATCCATTAGTCTGACCCAGTCACTCAGAATCCCACGCTAATAGTTTTGGATTATATCCCGGATTACCATCATTCCTGTATTTACATTCTTATCTTTGCCCGGCCTGCTACTAACTCAAGTCCAGCAAGCACAAGGCAGAGGAGACACTCACACATTTTGGATAGTAATATAATACCCACAATATTTCTTCGATCAGACGTGATGAGTTAAGAAGAGCCCTGTGACCTTATCTCAAACTTTTCAACCCTATCCTGTGTCTCTAAATGGGGAAGACTTTCATAGAAAGAACAACATGGCCCTGCAGCCCAGCAGCCAACACTTCTACTGCTCAATGGTCACATCATTTAACAAGTCACAGGGATTCTGCATGAATGTCTCCCTTTAAAGGTCGGGGGTGCTATGTAGATACATTTTAATCACCAGGCAAATGTCATTTTTATGCAAATGTTTATTTAATAAAACAACTTGTTTGTCTTGGAAACAAGCCAGAGACAGGGAGGTGAATTACAATTACCCCATATGTGTCTCTTAATATTTTTATTTCAGACCACGAAGAAATCAGGAAATAGCACCAGGACATCTGTGAAATAGAAATGCATGGTGTGTTTTTTGTTGATCTAGGGCTAATAATGGACATAACAGAGGCACCATGCCTTCATTGTTTCCTGTTTGGAGAATATATAATTATTTTTCTTATGCTTTGTTTCCACTTCTGTCAAGGTGTTAATAGCTCAGCTCATTATTTTAGTGTCACCTAAACTGCCACTGTAGTCAGGCCAGCTACAAAATAAACTTCCATAGCTCTCCTATTCTGTTATAATCCATTTACATGGGTGGGGTATGCGCTGGCATCACTGGAGGATAGGTTTTACCAGATTAGCCACAGAAGAACCATCAATCTGTTTGGCACCTGGTAAACTAAACTAATCTGACATAATCTTCAATCTCATTCTTAAAATGGCCATAGATGTTGAGATTTTTAAAAGATCCGATCGTCATCGTGAGACCACGATTATCTCGGAACGATCGTACGATCGTACGAATTGTCCATCAACTAAAAAGACCAATTTGGCAGGAAAACAAAGGGGAGCTGTCTGCTTGGCCCTGCAAACATAGATAGATTGCACTGGGACCCACAAAGATTTTTTAACCTGGCCGATCAATTTCCTGACAGATGTCGGCCGAAAAATTGTAAGATGTTCGATCGTTCGAATCCCACTGACCACACGATAATTTCGGAAGATTGGTCGGACATCGCTATACACCTGGAGACTCCACACAACTTTATGTAATTGCTGACTGTTTTTTTTCTCATTTATCCCTCAGAGGAGCCTTATAACCATGTGACTCTTTCATAATCCAAGCAGGAAATCAAAGTTGGATATTTAGAAGATCTTTGGATGTTGTGTTGCCAAAGAGTTCACAAATTCACAGATCATGCTTTTTTTTAATAATAATCTGATAATATATATTTATATATCAACTAGGTTTGTGTAGTAACAATAATATAACATTTGAAATCATAACCCCCTGATGGTAGCCTCACCTTTGCAGTTCATCTGTTTTTCTTTTTAGTTGAAAGGGTCAGTAACTCCAACAACCAGGCAGAGGTTTTCTATGAATGCTGGACACAAGAAGAACATACAAATTAAATAAAGACCAACTGAAAGGTTCTGCCTTGCGCTGAATTCTTATGTTAAATTCTGGCGCGAGCACTATCTGTAAGGAGTTTTTGCATGGTCTCCCCGTGTCTCTGTGAGTTTCCTCTCATTCTCCAAAAACATATATATGCAGGTTAACTCCTGCTAAAAACTCATCCTATAATTTGTTTATAGTTGACTATAATGGGATCTTAGATTGTAAGCTTTGTGGGGCAGTGGGAGATGTTTTTCACCTGCAAGAGATCACCTTTGTGTGTTATTGCTCTAGGGTCAGGCCACACGAGCCGATTCGGGGAGATTAGTCGCCCAATCGACAAATCGCCTCTTCTTTGGGGCGACAATCTCCCCGAACTGCCTTTCTTATGCCCTCCGCTGGCTAAAATGAAAATCGCCTGCGGCAATTCACACGTGGCACTTCGTTTTCCGAAGTCGCTTGAAGTTGCCTCATGAGGCAAACTTTGGACGACTTCGGAAAACGAAGCACCGCATGTGAATTGCCACAGGCGATTTTCATTTTAGCTGGCAGAGGGTGGGGGAAGGCAGTTCGGGGAGATTGTCGCCCAGAAGAAGAGGCGATTTGTCCCTGGGCGACTAATCTCCCACAATCTGCTCGTGTGGAGCAGAGAATTCAGGGGATGAATTGGTAACCCTGATACAAATATGCTAGCATTCCAGCTCTTGTCCCTTAACAAGCTATATTGAAGGCAATAAGGACAGTAATATTCAAATAACATTCTCATTATCCAATAAATATACAGTATGTTAAAACACCCACCCTGATTTTAAAACAATCTCCTTCAGGGATTGCAAACCACAAGAATTGTTAAAAGGGATACAACCCCAAATAAACCTTTTTGTAAAATGAAAGAAAATATAATTCTAAGCTACTTTCCCATATACACCAATGAGAAAATGTCAAGGGTATTTGTAAATGTAATTGCTATTTTTTTTAACTATTTTTCTGAACTATTTGTTGTGGCTCTTGAAACAAAGTCGAAAAAGTCAGATTTCCTCCAGCCAAGACAGGTTTCTTAGGGTAGTTCCACACTTGACTGTTTCATAGTCTCGATATCAGGTCTGGGCTGGGATTCAAATAAGGCTTTGGTACAAAGAGGCCCAAACAGCCCCCACAGACCCAATAAATAGTGACTGTCAATGGCATCTTACAGCAGCCCCTCTGGCATTTGGCACAATCTACAGATTGCCATACTCGCATTTGCATGCCAGAATCCACTATGTGTGCCTGCACCCAAGCCAACACATTGCATGTCATTGCAGAGAGAAGCACTAATTAATGCCAGTGGGTAGGTTGATTCTGCTCCTGAGTTTATTATACCCTTAATTAGCTGGCTTCAGATACATTGTTTCAAAAGTCATCACTACCAGTGCAGACAATAGCATGGGTCTGATAACACTTCATATAGCAGATTCACTTACAATAATTTGAAAACCACTGAAAATGCATAATGAATGCATTTCGGAACACTGCTTTGAATTACTGTACATCCTTTAAATAAAATACACAGATCTAATCTGATCTTCAAACTTATAAGGTAAGAATCGTGTTTGAATAATAATAATATAACTGTAATAAATGTAACAACACTTAGGGGCCCATTCACTAAGTTTGAGTGAAGGAATAGAATAAAATATACTTCGAATTTCGAAGTATTTTTTTGGCTACTTCGGCCATCAAATTGGCTACTTCGACCTTCGACTACGACTTCGAATCGAACGATTCAAACTAAAAATCGTTCGACTATTCGACCATTCGATAGTCGAAGTACTGTCTCTTTAAGAAAAAACTTCGACCCCCTAGTTCGCCACCTAAAACCTATCAAAGTCCATGTTAGTCTATGGGGAAGGTCCCCATAGGCTTTCCAAGTTTTTTCTGATCGAAGGATAATCCTTCGATCGATGGATTAAATCCTTCGAATCGTTCAATTCGATTTCGATTCGATTTAATTGCGCAAAATCCTTTCAACTTCGATATTCGTAGTCGAAGGATTTTAATTCACCAGTCGAATATCGAGGGTTAATTAACCCTCGATATTCGACCCTTAATACATCTGCCCCTTAATAATAATAACCCTTTTTCGAACCTTCACAGATTTGAAACCCCAGCAAGCGACCCCCTTTGTCTCTAAGGCTTTTTGCATGATCCTGAGTCGCAATAAGTGACTTTTTATTTTTTATAACAATAAGTAAACTACATTTATTATTTACTATAAATAAACCATTCTTTGATACTAGCGGGGCGATTTCTATTTTTTCACAAATTGTATTTTTCCTCTAAAAATTTGTGTTTTTTTTAATTTCCCTTAAACTCTAAAAATGTGAGATTTGTTTAAGTGTAAAAACCTCAAAAACTCAAATACAAAACTGCGCCAAGTAAAATTAGTCAAGGCCTCTTAGAAGTCAATGGGACCTGCGATGATCCTATTGGATCTTTTTTTTAACCATAGAGGTTTTCGGATGTTTTTTTCGCTAGTAATAGTCCGAAAAACTAAATTTTTTAGAGGTTTAAGAGAGAGCGAATTGTTCAGTGTTTTTTTCCATTTGTACTTTTTATATTCAGATTTCTTTCATGGCATTTGTGGTTTTAGAGAAATAGAGTTTAATTTTTTATACTTCTATAATTTTAAAATACCATTAAAATTCGACCTTTTGGGCTTTTAACTGTTGATATATTTAATAATGACGAGATTGTTTATTTTTATTATTATTATTTGTATTTTTAATAAAGTATCTTTATTACTAGGAATATAGTAATGGGTGGGATAGGATTGAACAGAAGTTTGGGGAAAGCTCACCTCCTGCAGTGATTTTACTGTGCCTAGAACTCTGGGTGACCTTGCAGAGAATGCTTCAAGCCAAGCCCTAGTGCAGATGCAGGAACTGCCATAAAACTGTCTGTGAAGGTGAAGGGGCTAAGCCAGAAATGCAAAGAATCAAAGCAATTTGTGAGTGTGCCTTTTTTTTTCTCTTCTTTCCCTTACTGTGATTTTATCAGTCTTTGGTCTGGATTTCTCTCTTTTGTAACAGGACAAGATCTGAAGATGCAATTTGATAATGCAGACATGAATCAAGTAGGAGAGGACAGGGGACGGATAAAGGGTAAGAAGAACAAAGAGCCTCACCAGATACATTGCACACTTCCAAACCACCAGATAAACAATGATCTGCTGGTAAGAGGCTGGGCCCAAAGCATCTGTGGTTGAAGGCAATAAAACAGTTGGATATACAATTTAGTGAGCTTTAGAAAACACTATTCAAACTCAGTTAACAGCAGCTTGTGGCCTCGCACGGTACTTATTCTGCCAACCCTTCCCAAAGAGAAAAACACTGTTTAGTCAATAATTTCCCCTCTCGGCTACTGTACCTCATTAACCAAATGAGAACAAATGTCAGCACACATTGCATAGAAAATGATTTTTACTCAAAATATATGAATGTGAATGTTCAAGCACACCTTCCCTATATGTATATAAATATGTATATTTTATATTGTTATTTATATGGTGCTGCCTGTGTGAATAGCGTGGCAGGTTTCTTACAGTGCATTAATAGTACAGGCAGGGAGGATAACAAGTGCATATAAATAATAAAAAATAATAAATAGATACACTTAATAAGTGCTGAGTGCCAGGAGACACAAAAGGAAGTGTTTGCACACTAGCTAGGTAATTGTCCAGGTCATTTTCCTGCTTCATTGAACTATTAAACATTAATGTTATGTTAAATATTGTTTGATTTTTTTTAATCTCCTGATACCAATGCCATATCCACGCCTTTCCAGCATTTATTTATGATATTACTGTTTGAAATGAACATTTTGCAGAACTACAGTGCATTGTGGGTAAAAGACAAGAAAGATCTGTATTTCTAATGCATCTCAGGAAGGAGCACTCCTATAAACCTACCAACAGATAGATAGATGAATATATATATATATATATATATATATATATATATATATATATATATATATATATATATATATATATATTTATATATATATATATATATATATATCCAAAAAATTAGGGGAACTTTTCAAAATCTAAAATATCATATTTTTATTTAGTACATGTTAAAAACAGGTCCTGTCCTCATTTTTTTGGATTTTTGTAGTGTTAGATACACTAGTTGGCAAAGTTACCATTTTGGCAAAGGAGGAGTGCATATTTTAATGGTGCTAAACTATTTGGAAATATGCAATGTATATATATATATATATTATATAGTGAATAAAGTACCCCCTCTTGTAAAATATAAGGATATTATAAGTTACCGAGGAGTGTTTTTATACAGGTCATGGAACTCCAAGGTAATTTATAATATCCTTATATTTTACAAGAGGGGTACTTTATTCACTATATATATATATCCTCATATTCAATATCAATATCCTCATATTTTGCAACTGGGGGTACTTTATTTATTATAATACACAAGTTTCAGTGAGTCATGTGACAGAAATGACATCAGAAGTAACCGTTTATAACTGATGACATCAGGACTCACCGTTTATAAGGATATAATTTACAAGATATTCATGGCTTTTGTGTATTATATATATATATATATATATATATATATATATATATATAAAAATAAGATAATCAGGAAGCCGGCACAGCACGTCAAAAAGTCATCGCTGCCTGGGTGCAATATGCCCAAAAATTAAGTAGAGAAGTGAAGAAGCTCGCACTCACAGGACTTATCAAAATCAAAAATGGTGTTTATTTCAATATAAGTGACTCTAGTTACTTATATTGAAATAAACACCATTTTTGATTTTGATAAGTCCTGTGAGTGCGAGCTTCTTCACTTCTCTATATATATATATATATATATATATATATATATATATATATATAAATGGAAATGGTAGAGATCGCACTCGCAGGTCTTAAGTGTAGTAAGAAGATTTTTATTATGGACCTATATATATATATATATATATATATATATATATATATATATATATATATATATATATATATATATATATATATATATATATATATATATATATAGTGTATCTTAATCGATGATTCCTCTAGTTTAGGCTTAAATTACATTTTGTGAGTTTCCACATAATACAAGCAATGGTATCAGCAAAAGGGAACTAAAGGGCCAGTTCATTACTACCTGTAACAGAATTGTTTAATGAAATAAATACAGGCACCTCAGGTCTGTTCAAACTGGGGTGCTAAGGCCCCGTGTGAGTGATTTCACCATACGAATGCAAGCTTGCAATGATTAACTGTTCTTTCATGGGCCATACCATGAACTGTTTATTGCAAGGAATAACATCAGTGTTAAACTTCGATAGAGCTTGTGTTGGTGGAAAAACAAAGTTCATTTTTGCATTACAGATATATTTGTGCTAAGGGAAAGCTTCCTCTGTACAGATTGATAATATTTGGAAAGACATGTATACTCTCAGAACTCGTGAAGCCTTCATCTCATATGTACATTCAGGAGAGGCCATGTACTATAAGCAGCCAGTTCTGCAGTGTGCTGTGGTTAGTGCTGTGAGGGCCGTACACTGTTTTGGCACAGGAGCTCACTGCTGGCTGTGTCTGCCCATGATGTCAGTATTGCTGGAGACTTGAAAAAAGATTAAAAAAAACAGAAATGTTGAAACTGGGCTGTTAAAGAAACACTGGAAGTTGCAGTTTAACCCTTTTCCTGGCATTTGCCTTTGATCACACATAGTGCACAACAGACACCTGAAACTACAATTATTATTATTTTGACCAAGTAAAGCCCCAGTATATTCCACAGTGTTGTACAATACAAGGGGGCATACCTCCAAGATATAGATTACATACCAATATACTCATACTGCCCAACATTTTGGGAATAGAAAGAGGGACAAAAAGATTTGCCGTGTGGTGCACGGAGAAATTTTGTTTGATCATGCCCATTTTATGACCACACCCCCTAATTACCATGTTCATTTTAGAAAATCTGGCAGGTTATGAAAGTTTGAACACATTTCTGTGGTTTTTATGTGTTATTACAGTTTTGCTAATGAAGGTGAATTGCCCTTTAAGCTGCACAGTCACAAGATAAGACCTGCTTATATTAAATAGTTACAATTGTTTCTTTGCTTATCTTAAATTATTACAACTGTTTCTTTGCTTATCTTAAATTGTTACAACTGTTACAACTGTTTCTTTGCTTATCTTAAATTGTTGGAAACGTAGCTAAGTGCACCTGCCATGATTCTGGGTTCCCAGCCCTAAGCCAATTAAGTTAGAAACATTGTATCTTTTTTCTGGCTGTTTAGTGCAGGAGATCAAAGAGAAAGTTGGGACATTTCAATAACAATCCAGGACTTCAGGTTGAGCTGTCAAAATTGTGACTGCCCAGTGGAAAACTGAACAGTTGGGAGGTATAAACCATATGGGCTTCATTTCTTAGCAAGCCATCAGTTCAACCAAAATGCAGGTTTCCTTATTCGAACTTACTCTAAGACCCCTTACAACTGCCCTGTGTCAAACTGTACAATTCTAAATGTTGGATTGAAGCCACATGAGTAACTGAACCCCTTACAGTTGTACCACCTGCACACCCTTAGGCAGGGGTCCCCAACCTTTTTTTACCCATGAATCACATTCTGATGTAAAAAGAGCAACACAAGCATAAAAATGTTCCTTGGTGGTGTAAAATAAGTGCTGTGATTTGCTATTGGTAGCACCCATGTGGACTGGCAGCTACAACAGTTTGGCAGTATACCTGGTTTTTATGCAACTAAACCTCTCCAAGCCAAAAATAAGCACCTGCTTTGAGGCCACTGGGAGCAACATCCAAGGTGTTGGTGAGCAACATGTTGCTCGTGAGCCACTGGTTGGGGACCCCTGCCATAAGGGATGTCTTGATTTGAACACTAATTTCTTGTTTTATAATGTTCTGCCCATGGCCAATATAAGGGGATGCTGCCCACAACTGACAAGCCCCTTATCTTTGGGAATACAACATTTTAAAAAAAAACATATACAGTTAGTTCTTCAATGACCCCTAGAGGTTGCAAGGTCTTCTTAAACCACCCCCCCCCCCCTGCCCCAACCAACCCACAGTAAAACCAGATAAAAAAATTAAGGGTTCTGTATGCTTTCATATGTTGCCCTCCACTGGTAATAAATGCGTGTGCTCCAGCAGTTCTATCGGAAACTCATTATCCAGAAAGCTCCGAATTACAAGAATGCCATATCCAATAGACTCCAGTTTAATCAAGTAATTCAAACTTGTAACACAGATTTTCTTTTTTGCTGTAATAATAAAAAGTTACCTTGTACTTGATCCCAACTAAGATATAATCCCAACTAAGATTATTATTATTGTGTTTATTTAATGTTTAAATTGTTTTTTTTAGCAGGCTTAAGGTATGAAGATCCAAATTACAGAACTTCCCCATTCTGTATAACAGGTCCCATTCCTGTATATATATAAAATATACCATGTTGTTATAGGTAAGGTAAGGTACCTTATACATTGCAATAACATTAGAATTCAATGGTTTTATTACTGAAATGGCAATAAACAGGGTCATTAATGCCTCACCACACACCTGTACAATAAACAATGATCATGATGATGATTCTACTAGACACATATATATGTATATACTGTAATTAGTATGCTGGTCCTTTAAATGAAGAATTTATCAAGGCTGAGAATAGAATTGGAAATGTTTGTGAACTAAGCTTAGCCTGCTGATATGGTACCCACATAGTGTTTCAACCCCTGCCAGTAGCACCAAAAGGCCAAATACCAAAAGTTCATTCCAATAAGTGTCTTTATGTGTGTTGCCATATGGTTTGCCAATGTTTTATCTCCTGTTTTCATTGCTAGAGATGTCGCGAACTGTTCGCCGGCGAACTTGTTCGCGCGAACATCGGGTGTTCGCGCTCGCCGGAAGTTCGCGAACGTCGCGCGACGTTCGCCATTTTGGGTTCGCCATTGTTGGCGCTTTTTTTTGCCCTCTCACCCCAGACCAGCAGGTACATGGCAGCCAATCAGGAAGCTCTCCCCTGGACCACTCCCCTTCCCTATAAAAACCGAAGCCCTGCAGCGTTTTTTCACTCTGCCTGTGTGTGCTGAAGAGATAGTGTAGGGAGAGAGCTGCTGCCTGTTAGTGATTTCAGGGACAGTTGAAAGTTTGCTGGCTAGTAATCGTTTTGATACTGCTCTGTTATTGGAGGGACAGAAGTCTGCAGGGGTTTGAGGGACATTTAAGCTTAGGTAGCTTTGCTGGCTAGTAATCTACCTTCTACTGCAGTGCTCTGTATGTAGCTGCAGTGGGCAGCTGTCCTGCTTCTGATCTCATCTGCTGACTGCTGCAATAACAGTAGTCCTTGTAAGGACTGCTTTTATTTATTTTTTTGTTGTTTTACTACTACTACTACTACTACTACTACTATAAGAGCCCAGTGCTATTAGTCTAGCAGTGTTGGGGAGTGGGACTGGTGTGCTAATCTGCTGCTCCTAGTAGTTCAGCAGCACCAACTTTAATTTTTTTTTTTAATATTCATTTTTTTTTTATTTTACTTTTTTTTATTTTACTACCGCTGTAGTAGTGTATAAGTTGACCTTTTAGGCATTATTTGCCCTGTAGGCATTATTTGCACACTGTTTTCTTCAACCCGCCATCGAGCTGTGTGACCTTGTTCACATTCTGTCTAAATATCCATAATATTACCGTCTCCAGAAAAAAACACCGGAGTCACTTTTTTCAAGCAGCCATAATATATTTTACGTAATCCGTATCCACCGCTGTAGTAGTGTATACGTTGGCCTTGTAGGCATTATTTGCACACTGTTTTCTTCAACCCGCCATCGAGCTGTGTGACCTTGTTCACATTCTGTCTAAATATCCATAATATTACCGTCTCCAGAAAAACACCGGAGTCACTTTTTTCAAGCAGCCATAATATATTTTACGTAATCCGTATCCACCGCTGTAGTAGTGTATACGTTGGCCTTGTAGGCATTATTTGCACACTGTTTTCTTCAACCCGCCATCGAGCTGTGTGACCTTGTTCCCATTCTGTCTAAATATCCATAATATTACCGTCTCCAGAAAAAACACCGGAGTCACTTTTTTCAAGCAGCATTCATATATTTTACGTAATCCGTATCCACCGCTGTAGTAGTGTATACGTTGGCCTTGTAGGCATTATTTGCACACTGTTTTCTTCAACCCGCCATCGAGCTGTGTGACCTTGTTCACATTCTGTCTAAATATCCATAATATTACCGTCTCCAGAAAAAACACCGGAGTCACTTTTTTCAAGCAGCCATAATATATTTTACGTAATCCGTATCCACCGCTGTAGTAGTGTATACGTTGGCCTTGTAGGCATTATTTGCACACTGTTTTCTTCAACCCGCCATCGAGCTGTGTGACCTTGTTCCCATTCTGTCTAAATATCCATAATATTACCGTCTCCAGAAAAAACACCGGAGTCACTTTTTTCAAGCAGCATTCATATATTTTACGTAATCCGTATCCACCGCTGTAGTAGTGTATACGTTGGCCTTGTAGGCATTATTTGCACACTGTTTTCTTCAACCCGCCATCGAGCTGTGTGACCTTGTTCACATTCTGTCTAAATATCCATAATATTACCGTCTCCAGAAAAAACACCAAACAATGCCTACAAGGTCAACGTATGGCAGTTGTTTAAAGAGAACAGTAGATTACTAGCCAGCAAAGCTACCTAAGCTAAAATGTCCCTCAAATCCCTGCAGACTTCTGTCCCTCCAATACAGAGCAGTATCAAGCAGATTACTAGCCAGCAAACTTACTATCATCTGTCCCTGAAATCACTAACAGCTCTCCCCCTACACTATCTCTTCCAAGCACACACAGGCAGATTTTTCAGATACATTTTTGCCCTTGATCCCCCTCTGGCATGCCACTGTCCAGGTCGTTGCACCCTTTAAACAACTTTAAAATCATTTTTCTGGCCAGAAATGTCTTTTCTAGATGTTAAAGTTCGCCTTCCCATTGAAGTCTATGGGGTTCGCGAACCGTTCGCGAACCGTTCGCGAACCGCTCGCATTTTTGCGCAAGTTCGCGAATATGTTCGCGAACTTTTTTTCCGACGTTCGCTACATCCCTATTCATTGCTATATATTGTTATTATGCAACAGGGCACTACTAATTCTCTTATAGACTACAAGGATTTTGGGCTGCCCTTCCCCTTTCTTTCTTTCTTTCTTTCTTTCTTTCTTTCTTTCTTTCTTTCTTTCTAATTATTATCATTGATGTATTGGTATATATTAATGTTGTTATTATTAGAGATAAAAACAGATAGTTGCCTGTGTGTCTCTCACTGTGAATATACACAGATGCTGCCTGAGAAATACCTACTGCCAGTACCAATGGCTGGGAATTTAGATTTTCACTGGGGCCCCAGTGAATTCCCCTATTGTCCTCTCATGGGGTCATGACCGGGAAAATGCAAAACCAACCTGCTTCTCCTCTCGTTATCCCTGTCCCACAAATACATCGCCAGGAGAGTGATCATCCTTTCCATTCGTCTTCTGTATCTTATGTGTGTGGACAAACGGTGGAATCGTGGAATCGTATGGGATAGTCGCAGTTGCACTCACTACATACAAATGGCATGCCCTGAATAAAAGGGGGAAATTAAAGGGATAGTAGCTATTGCACACAGAATTAACCATGCACAGAGGACACCCAGTCCCAAAAAGCTAAACAATATAGACTTAGTTAGGGCAATGTCCATAACATATGAGTATGGAGCTCATGTCCCCTGACTGAGATTTTTGGCTGTACACTTTCCTCTCCCTAATAGGAACAATACTCTTCCAATGGCATGAATATAATAACATTACAGGCCTCAGTGCCAGCATTACATTTGCCAGTCAGACAATTTCAGCCTGGTGTTTGGTGAAAGATAATTCCCTATAGTTATCAGTCAGTGGTTTATGTTAGGGACAAGCAGAGCCTACATTCTCGGATAGGTGGTTGGTTGCACAAGTCCTTAAAGTGATACTGACACTAAAATGTGTATTCAAAATATTAATGTTCATCAAAAGTTACCTATAGCTCATGTTGATCGTTTTCCAATGATAGGGCTGCTTTTGTAAGTAATTGTTACGTGAAGTTCCTAAACCTGACTGTTTCTTCAACCTGTCCCTTCTCAACATGTTAGCTAGAGTTTCTTTTTTAAATTTTTTTTTTTTTATTCTTTTATAAATAGATAGTTACATCAATGACATAAATGTACCATAACAACAGAAATACATGCAAAACAAATGCAATAATTAATAAGGTAATTAGCTAGAGTTTCTAATGCTAACAGACTGCTGAAGTTCAAATATGGCAGCACCCTCAGAGAGGAACATGGGTGGATCAGATGGGTAATGTAAAAGCATCTGTAAATTATAGATAGCATGCAAAGACAATATTATAATAGATGTAAAAAAAAGTTTAATTTCTGGTGTCAGTATCTCTTTAAGGAGATAACAGAAAAGGGGTTAATAGTCCAAAATGTGTTCTTGTTCTTGTTAGAAAAGGGGTTAAGCCTGGAAGGGGCCAAAAATCTCATGGATCTGTCACACATACTGGGAATCTAGTGTCTGTTGCTGGCCTGCCAGTGGAATATATTGGGGCACCTATATAAAGTCTTTGACCTTCCAGTTGATTAATACTGCGGTACCTAACCAAGTGTTTTGTGTTCAAAATACATATTGGGAGATCCATATTATCCATTTGTGCTGCCAGTGATATATTTAGGGGTACCCATATAATATATTCCGGTGTCAGTGATGTTTAGGATAATGGTGTGTCATTAACATATTAGTAGTAACTTTTATATCTATTTGGTTCTCCAGTGATATAATAAAGATATCCATGCCTTATTATATTTTTCATATATTATTCAATATTATTCATATTATCTACCTAGTGTGCCAGTGATAATATACTGGGGGCTACCCATATAAAATATATTTGATTTGCCAGTCATATATAGCATGGGTATCAATATCATCTTTTCATTTACATTTTTTCTACATTTTTATTATCTCACCGGTCATATATATCTGGTATACCAGGGATGTGTTATCTATATGGTGTAGTAGTTATATAAATACTGCAGATAGTTGGTTTGCCACTGCAGTGGAGATATACAGATATATATATATATATATATATATATATATATATATATATATATATATATATATATATATATATATATATATATATATATATATATTAGGGGTATCCATGGTAGTATTTTAGTGTATCAGTGAAATATACTGGGGTATAAATGTTTTTTATTTGAAGTACCAGTGGGGTATCCAGAATATTTGTATGTTCTGCCAGTGCTACACACAGTTGTAATCTATTTGCTATGTCTGTGATCTATACAAGAGGAACCTACACATTTCTGATCTGAACCGATATTACGTTTGAATACATTTACAGCAAATGTGTTTTTTTTATTTTTAGTTGATTGCAGCAGTGAAATTAAAACATATATAAAACACTGCGAATCTCTACACGTGTTTCCTTAAACAAAAAGCGTGAAAAGTAATATTCTTCTCTTGCTACAATGCCATCCCATGTAGACAAATGCCCCGAAACAGAGCAATTTTATTGTGCACAGCTAGTCATTGACACCGTATCTGTAACCTAAATGTATCTATTGAATATATCTGAGTGTGTAAAACAAATTCATTTGTTGTGTTTGTGAGTGTTTATTACATTTCCTCACAACGAGTGTGCCTTTCCTGTGTAATAATTGTAATTCAAGCACGTGGGAGGGAAGGCAATGGCTACAAACAGTCATCTAAACGAACACAAACACACACAGTGATGTATATACACATAAATACAAGGGGGGCTAAGCGGAAAATTGTGAAATTCCTCAGCCTAGAAATTCTTGGCTACTTGCATGGCTGTTCCTTCACTAGGTTTGGGGATCTGCCATACAGAATAAATCACCAGGACATATTAGGAAGTGCATAAAACTATATTTTGAGATAATGACATAAGGGATCACAATAAATATAATGGCCATCAATGGAAGGCTGGCAGTTATGGTGAAGGAATCGTAATTCACACACTTAACTCTGGGTGGCTGTTTGTCTTTTAATTTTATGTAAAAGCGAAGTTTAACATGAAACTGCAGGCATAAAGAAACATGGCCTGTGTTTAACCCCATAGTAAATAGGCTGCAGTCTATGGAGGAGGCTGAGGAGGAGACCCACAAACAAAGCAGCAGCTAAAAAGTCTAGTTTGGGGCAGACAGTGAAAAGGAAATGCGGAGAAAATATTTATAGTATTTCTAAATGTACTTTTTCCTACACTAAACAGAGAAAGAGGAGACTAAGAAGGAAATAGATGGGGGTATCAGAGATTATCTGATGTTTCTCTACTGCAATATACACAGCTAATGGGACAGGGCTCTCACCTAAGGAACTTTGTTTAATATAAACCTCTTTAGCAGTAAAGTTGCACTTAACACTACAGTCAGAATGAATCCACAAGTTTAGGATTCTTTTTTTCACAATAATCCCCATGTTAAGCTCTATCTTGACATTATCTGAGAACTCTGCTTCTAGTACTGGATCTGTATGTGTGGGGATGTAGATTCACTCCTACTGACCTCTAGCTGCTGTCTGCTCGGGATTGGTTTAAGAAAAACAGAGAGAAGAAAAAAACAAAATGTTGAAGTCCTAAAAGCTGGAGAAAAAGGGGGGGATGTAACAATGATAAAAATGTATTTGTATGTTATGTCGTTTTTGGGATTAGTTACAAGCATGTCTCGGAATATTAAAAGCAATTTGTGCTTCCCATTATTAAAGAAGGAATTCTGATTTTTTTTTAAGGAAATAAAATAACTCTGACCAAGTGCCAAAATAGGTTTGAATTTAGGAATGGTTAGGTGGGAAAAAGGAATTAGGTGGGGTAACATTCTCTATGTTTGTGGATAAGAAAGTGTTGCATAAAAATACTAATGAGCTGAAAGATGAATAAATTGGAATATTTAGCAATGGGGTGTGAATGGGAGTGAAACTGTTTCGTTTGCCAATAAAACAAAAAAACACCATATAACAAACATGCTCCGACTTCAGTTTTCCTGGAGAGTGTAATATAGAAGTTTCCAGTCCCATGTAGAATAACACAGAGGATACACGTTGTGAGACCTGCATAGGTCAAAGGGTTTAGAGGTCAGGCTTCTTGCCTAAAATAAAGTTAATGGGATAGAAAATGTGTCCTTTCCGTGAACTCTGTTTTCTGCAGTTTTACCCGAACTTCAATAAAATACCTTTTCACCCTCTCAACATGGAGGAATCAGAAAGCTAAAAAGAAATCACAGAAGAGACGGTTTGGGATGGGGAACAGTGTTTTTGTGCCTTCTTTTCTGCTGCCCCCAGTTTAATGCATTCATATAAGCCAGAATCCTGCAAGTGTCATTGCCATGACTGTAGCACTTGGTAAGAGGGAGAAGAATAAAATAACTTTTCTACAATCTCAAGCAATGCAAGGCAACGTGTAATTTCTAAGTATTTAAATTTCTGTCCCTTGCGATCTTTCCAGTTCGTTTTAAAAATGTAAAGTATTAGCATTATCTTCTTTTTTTTTTACCCAGATCTGATGTTATTTTATTCTTTAATTCAATATATGCAGCCTATAGTGGGGACTTGATTAATGTATCTGCTGCTTTCTGGGCAGACACAAGAAAACACAAAAGTCCCCATCTTATTCAGCCAGCTCTGCCTGCGACATTCAATTTTAATTTATCAAATTTTGAAGTAGTTTACAAAGAGACAGCAAGAAAGAAAGAAAAAAGACAGAAAGAAAGAGAAAAAAAAAGACAGAAATAGAGAGAGGCTGGCAAATGAACTAGTGAACCAGATGCACCGAGAAATAAAATTGCCTTTTGGGTTTCCAAAGAGAAACATATTTGCTGTTGGTTCATGTTTAAAGTGTTGTAACATGAAGTTAGAAACATTATTATCATTATGTAACTTGTTTCATCTGTGAGTGGAAAATAGATGTTGCGATTTAATCAAGAGAGGAAATAAATGTAGCCTTGTGGATTTAATAACACTCACTGGTGTTTGCGCTGCATGGGGCACGCACAGGGATCCAGAGAGGCAGTGTATTGCTTTAACTGTTTTTATTGTTTTCATAATAAACAAGCAGGATTTCAAACAGGCAGTGTATTGCTACATAGCCATTCTTGATTCCAAAATATCTGTTCTTGCGCCCAGATGCACCACAAAGCTGACCTGATTTCAGAGCCCAGCAAATCGTTCCAAAATGTTTGCCTACAGACAATAACGCACCTATTGAGCAAACAATGATCTGCAGATAAGCTGGCATTGTGGCTTCTTATACAAATTGATAACCCTACTAAAGCCCCACTCACTGGGGAGCCTGGTGTGTATCAGGCCTACCTGAAATGTAACATTCCTCTGGCAGGGCAGATAGGACAGGTCAAGAAAAACATCTCCAAAACCGAGCATTCAGCCCTGTGCATAGAGAAGGGGCTTTTGTAGGGTCAGTCCTGTTTACATTTGGGAATGCTTTACACAGCTCTGCCAAGGGTACAGACAAAATCAGTGTACAAAGCAAAACTCCCCTTCAGCAGCAATGATCCTCTTAGATAAACAACCCCTCAGTCTTCCTAGCAGCCCACTCATATTTTGTTAAAGAACACATAGATACATAAAGAAATGAATGAAATAAACAAATTGAGGTGAGGTGTTTTTTTGGTTTTTTTTCGAATTTTTATTAAACTCTACTCGGAATGAAATCCAATGTATCATCTAATAGAAAGTGAGAATATCATGCTCACACAGCACAGAAGTAATCCTAGCTACACAGTAATAAAAACACAGATAGGCCAATAACAAAATAAATATATATATATAAAAAATAAATAAATGTAAACAACAATTCGCTCAGTCATTTCAAGGTTACATCTGTATATGCACAAAGCAGCACAACGTGTGCAGTGCTAGGGGGATGTATATTCCCCCATCTCCTGGGATTGTGATATTGCAAAGGGAATATAAACCCCCCGCACCTACCTATATCTCTCTCCAACCGTGGCTCACATGTACAGCAAAATAAGCAAATAGACTGGCAGGTAGAACTCAAGCACACTCACTGGTTTATTGAACACAGAGACGGTCACATAACACTGGGACTGTTTATAGCAATTAGGATTACATCAGAGTCTCACCTTTAAAAAAAAAATATATATTATTATTATTATCAATAATAATAATAATAATATTAAAAATGAAATTGTACGACACTTTCCACAACAAAAACAACGAGCTAACTAGCCGACATGGAAACTTTCTTTCAATATCTCCCCAATATTATTATTATTTGATTTGATTCACGCCACTTTCTAGCTCGTGTGCTGCAATCTGTGTCTTTGAGAAGATCTGCACATAGTAATATTCTCCTTATCGTTTTATACCAAAAAATTCGTCCCACTTCGATATTTTTCATCTACAACAGACTAATTTTAAATATTTAAAGGGAAAATTCACAACCCTGTATTTTTTTTTTTTTGTCATCTTAAGAAAGAAAAAAAAAAATCACATAAAACTGAACATGTTTCCCTCCCATCCCATCCCAAAAATACACAATAAATAAAGACAAACTGGCTTTATAAAAAATCAATAGAAGAAAAGAGAAACACTGTACAGAAAACCTGGCTCCATGCTGGCTGGCATGCATTTAAAGCCTTTATATGATGACCGAGAGACTTCATGGTTTTTTTTTTTTCCAACGCACAAGCAACGAACATAAAAAGGAATACATCTAAAAGAACCAAAATATATATATGTATATATTAGATTCTATAAATATTCAGTCATCTGTTTTGTTGTGTGTGTTGCCATGTGTTTTATAACCTTGTAATATCCTCTCGCTGATCCTGAGTGGAGCTTTGCGATAGATCCTCGCTGGCAGCAGCGCTAGACGCAATGATGTTGCTGGAAGCATTGGAAGAAGCGTTGGATCTGACTTTAGTGTTTGGTAACCTGTGGTCCTTTTTCCACTTCA
Organism: Xenopus laevis; assembly: GCF_017654675.1. Classification (NCBI taxonomy): domain Eukaryota; kingdom Metazoa; phylum Chordata; class Amphibia; order Anura; family Pipidae; genus Xenopus; species Xenopus laevis. The sequence goes on from NC_054373.1 coordinate 154,150,921, forward strand.
TCCTCCTGTTCTGAAACCAGATCTTGATCTGCCTCTCGGAGAGACACAGGGAATGGGCAATCTCAATGCGCCTTCGCCTGGTCAGATATCTGTTATAGTGAAATTCCTTCTCCAGTTCCAAGACCTGCTGCCTGGTATAGGCTGTTCTGGACCTCTTGGGCTCACCCCCAGTGTAATTGGGATTCACTGAGAAAGAAAGGAAAAGATCAGACAGGGATGAAGGGGAAATAAAGTGAGGGAATGGGCATGGGGATGGAGATGGAGATGGGGAGAGGGGATAAGCAAAGGCACAGGGATCACACAAGAGGGAAGAGACCACATAAAAAGCCTTTGAATCCACTAACGATCCAGGTTTCTGTACTCTATTAAGAAGGGGGTTCCCTAAGCTCCAAAGAGGCTGAATTATTTATGTTCCCCCTCCAAAGCTTCTCCCTGACTCTCTCTCTCACACACACACCACATACAGATCTGAATGAGCCACATGGCTGAAGCAACCCAGACAGGCTTGGCTATAAAATTTATGGTGGGTGTAATTACCCATTGGAAGTCGTAAATCCAGTTCAATTGTGCTAACCCAAAGACTTGAGCTTTAAAGAGGGAGAGAGAGTCAGAGAGAGAGAGAGAGGGGTTAGAGGGAAGCCAAAGTTTCCTACCAGAACTGACGTGTATTTTCTTCATCCAGGGGTAGACTATGGGCTGTTTGGAGGCAGTGCTGATGGGGTGCTCAGAGCTGGGTGGCTGGGTGCAGGCTGGGGGTGCAGGAGAGGGAGAACTGGAGCTGCTGTTGGAGGCAAGGGATGGGGTTGGGAGCTCACACAGCTGAGATTTGCCTACAAGGTGGTTGCTCTGGGGCTGCCCATGGAGCCTGGGGTGGGCAGCAGGGTTGGCCGGTGCCGGGAGGCTGGCACAGTTGTACTGACGCTCTGGGTAAGCAGTTCTTGGCGGGTACAGGTCCTGCTGGTGGTGCTGAAAGGCAGGGTCCCTGGAGCGGCTGTAGTACTCCGGACTGTGGTCTGGGATATAGTTATTTTGCGAATATTCCTCGCATGGAGGAAATTTCGGATCGATGTAGTTAGAGTCCATCAAATACGAACTCATGATCATTAATTTCTGGAGTGGAAAATAATTTTTCTCGCTTTGTCGTTTTTCTGCTCCATAAAGCCCTCCTACTAGCTGGCGACCCCGTAAAGTTACTTTCACCATGTGACTCCGGCAGCCAATCACAACGTGCGCTCAGGTCCCCGGATAAGGAACCAGAGGCTCATTCCAAATGATTTTTCTCCTTCCCTTGTTTGTTGTTCTGTTGCCTTTGGTGGAGCAGTCCATAGGCTGACATGGGGCTCTGTGCACTTGTGCATGCTCATAGGGTTGGGACATGGAGCATTGGGTTGGCATGAGCAGGTAGGACTTTGCCCATTCCATGGATCCCAGAGGTGGGTGGATACACACACACACACATATACACACACATATACACACACACAGACACACACAATAATCCCATGTTACCAGATGGAGCACCAACCTCTGCCCACATCTCAATCGCTGCTGCTGCTGCTCTTCTGTCCATTTCTCCAGTCCAATGTCTATGACATTCATTAGATGGGCATCAGCCATGTTTCGCTGGGCACTGCAATGAAAAGAAGAGAGAGATCAAACACTGAGCAATGAAATAAGGTGCAGTTTTTGTATTGGGTCACTAGCTGGGCTGTTTAATACAGGAATCTCCAGCCAGAACCCATCAATAAACCCAGGATTCCAGGAGAATCTCATTGTAATGATTTTCTAGAATCCCCGCTTGGCTCCCATTGGGATGGAGGCTATAATGTGCCATGATTAAAGTTACAAGAATGCTCTGACTGTATCTCAGCCCTAGCCGGGGAAGCAGAAGAACATGTCAGCACCCTGTGCAATAACTAAGTGCTTAGGATTGAGGACCTAGGAACCCAATGCAATTTTCATTATAAAAAAATAAACCAACCCTATAGTTTCTCCTTAAGTAGACAAAAATGGCTGGAGAGGGACCCTTGTTATTTTCCCACCAAGCAGCTCCCCCCCCCTCCCCCGTCCAACTTCCAGCAGATAATATAGAGCTCAAAAATCCCAGGGAATTTATGTAAACATTTCCCAGCAAAGAGCTATTGCAATTAGGTATTTTATCAAGAGCTTAGATTAGACATTAAAAATGGGAGAGGAGAAATCTGATTGCTCCCTTGTTCTGCCTGATAACAATTATAGCACGGAATCATAGCTTGCAGGGGCAATGCAATATTTTACTTGATAACAATAAAAGTGACACATAAAGTTAGCTGTTTATGTTTTATTTATTAGCCTAAATGTGCCAGCGGTGTTGCAGGCTTAGGTTCCTTGTAACAGCTTTTATAGGGCAGTAAAAAGCCATAAATCACGCAGGAGGAATGGTTTAGAGTCTTTGCACTGGTTGGGACCTGCTCTTTGCGGTGGCTGTTCAGTCTTTATAGGAAATGTAATAATGCCTTATTTTATGATTATTTAATCTGCACCTTTAATCCCCTCCCCTCCCACCTCCTTTTTATAAACCGACACGCGAGAGAGGGAGAATCAAACAGGATTGCCCCAGTGTCTTGTGACAGACAATAGCTGGGTACAAAGAGGGATGAATGCAGAGATCCATTTGGGCAGGAGCTAGAGAGAAGTCTGTAGCATCACCCATATACCCCCCTAGAGACGAATCTGTGGCTCAGAACTCACACAAATTCGATTCTACAGGGTGCATATAAGCGCCTCTTATGGTATCTGCTAGACCAGGGATCCCCAACCTTTTGAACCCGTGAGCAACATTCAGAAGTAAAAGGAGTTGGGGAGCAACACTAGCATGAAAAATTTTCTTGTGGTGCCAAATAAGGGCTCTGATTGGCCATTTAGTAGCCCTTATGTGGATTGTCAACCTACATTGAGGCTTTGTTTGACAGTGCACCTGTTTTTTATACAACCAAAACTTGCCTCCAAGTCTTGAATTCAAAAATAGGCACCTGCTTTGAGGCCACTGAGAGCAACATCCAAGGGGTTGGAGAGCAACATGTTGCTCACGAGCTACTGGTTGGGGACCACTGTGCTAGACTCATGGGGATATAGATAGATTAGATTAGATTAGATAGATAGATAGATAGATAGATAGATAGATAGATAGATAGATAGATAGATAGATACTAAATAGAAACCCAATATACAAGGTTAACGAGATTGAATTATTATGTATTCATATTAATATTACATACAGAGGTATATAATTACTATCTGATTATAGACAGACAGACAGACAGACAGACCGACAGACAGACAGACAGACAGACAGACAGACAGACAGACAGATAGATAGATAGATAGATAGATAGATAGATAGATAGATAGATAGACTGATGCTAAATAGAACCCCAATATACAAGGTTAACGAGATATAATTATAATATATTCATATTAACATTACATACAGAGGTATATAATTAATATCTGATGATGATAGATAGATAGATAGATAGATAGATAGATAGATAGATAGATAGATAGATAGATAGATAGATAATAGATAGATAGATAATAGATAGATAGATAGATAGATAGATAGATAGATAGATAGATAGATAGATAGATAGATAGATAGATAGATAAACGATCCCATAGGTAAAGCCCCTGTTAAAGCCCAGATATGGAGACATCCCCAGCCAGATGTAAGAGCTGGAGGAACACCTTGCAGTTCTGTCTCTTAAGCTCACAGAAAGCAGGGAGAAGGGCCAGGCTTGTTTCATGCTGATCATGTGTCTGGAATTTAAATCTTTTGTACTTTTGTGCAATGTGCAACCCAGTAACAAGCCAGACCTTCCCTAGTGACACTGCAACATTTTCTGCACAATATTTACAAGGCTAATGGAATCCTAGTGCTTCATGGTGTTGGCTCATGGATCGTGCCAAAGTATTCACAGCCATTGTATTGTCTATACAGGGGCAGGAATTAAATGGGCCTTGTATTTTGCACAGCACTATAGCGTATTTTCTATGGCACCAACTATCGTTATTTATAATGAGCCATTAGCTAAGCTGCTACTTAATATCTTCCCATATTTCCATATCCTTAATATCTCCCCACCTTGTATCTTCGCCCATACGTGGGTAAGGGTAGAAGGTCAGGGGCAACGCAAACATGTTTCTGTAAATTCCTTATGTGTGGTACCTCAGTCCTTCATCTAGGCCTGTAACCCTGGGGCACCCTTTTCTCCCAAATAATCCTGTATCAATGGGTTACCCCCTTATGTCAGCTGCTCCTGTCATTCTTGGGGTAACTTATACAAATGTAGAGGACACGATTCTCCAATCTTTGCCTCAACACTGAATTACTACACTTATTTTCATACATGTACCTGTCTGTACCATTTGGTATAGTGTGTGCCTGTATGTAGAAATCCTTTAGTTTGTTAGTCAATTGGCATCTCTAAAAAAAAGTAGCAATCTCTCATCTATCCATTTATCGTTCAATATCTTTCTAAATAGAATCTATATATCTATGTATGTATTGGCCATATATCTATTATCTATATTTCTTGAATATTTTTTTTCAACAAAAGAAAATGTGTGACTATAAGTATTTATATCTATGTAACACTGTACAATTAGTATCTATCAATCAGTCTGTCTACTTATGTATCTATCGCTTTGTCTCTATCATCTCTAGCCATCATCTGTCTATCTACTTGCTTGTCGTTCTGTCTGTCTATTGGTCCATACCACTATAGCTGCTGAGTTTGAATGGAAGCAGGGGAAGGCAGAGAGGCGGCTCATTAAGCTTCTAGCTAGGGGCAATCAGGGGATGATACACAAAGAAAGGGAACAGGGCAGAAATGGAGGGAGATAATTATGCCCCGTTTGTAGCAGGCCACCAAGCTAAGAGTTAAATCCTATTCTCAGCATATTCGCTGCGACTGTTCGCTTTTTTCTGCTGCACTGGAAGGCGAGCAAATATCTGATTGTAGACTTACTGGGACATTTTAAGTACAAAGCATGTTTCTTTGACAGTTCTGGAGAAGAATAACCAGCCATTGTCCCTCAGGGTTCACTGAAGGTGCTATTACCATACTGACCGTTTTGCTAACCTACACTACACACCATTAGCAATCAGTGCATGCTCGGGAGAATGAACTACCACTCTCTGCCTGGCTTCTTTGTAGAACACATCAGCTCGTTTCCCCACTAATAACCATTTGAATATATACCTCTCTCAGGGTGTATCTTACACTTGTGCACTTGCCTTATGAGCTCCTGATCACAACACTAGCTATTCAGCTATTCACATTGTTTTATATATATCAATGTGAATAGCTAAATGCTAGTGTGTGTGTGTGTATATATATATATATATATATATATATATATATATATATATATAGATATAGATATAGATATAGATATAGATATATAGATAGATAGATAGATAGATAGATAGATAGATAGGTATTAAAGGCCCCAATGTGGGTCGAAACATTGGATGCACAGTGATTATACAATAAACATGTCTTGATTGATGAAAATCGTGTGCTGTCCATCCTGAATGAATATATATATATATATATATATATATATATATATATATATATATATATATATATATATATATATATATATATATATATATATATATATATATATACATACATACACACACAGACACATGCAACAAGCACATTTTTGTATATTATGCATTACAATAATTGTGTTTGCCCTAAATGTGTTAGCCAAATGAACCCATCTATTTGCATTTAATAAAGAGAAGAAACCAAATCATCAATTTTCTTTTTCAGCTGCCTTTTCTTTCTCTTTCTTTCTTTCTTTCTTTCTTTCTTTCTTTCTTTCTTTCTTTCTTTCTTTCTCATATATTCATGTATATATACAAAAATAGATAAAACTAATCTAGTTTATATAAAGTTTATATGTATTGTATGAATTGTAATTACCCTGAGAGACATACAGATATCATACAGGTTACACTACCCTTACCTTTTTTTCTATTTGTTTGTTTGTTTAAATGTGTGTATATTATTTTGGCTAATGTAATGAGTGTGCAATGTTTTAAACCATTATATACCATAAAAAGATTGTACTGTTGAAAACTAATAAAAATTGTCAGTAAAAATAGATAAAACTGAAAGCTTGTGAAATTGAATTTTCTTCCCATCCAGAGAATAGAGAGCTTTTTTTTTTTTTATCTCTCTCTCTCTCCATCGTGTCCCCCCTTTTTGGAAAGTGCACGCATTTTAATACCGGTTAGACAGCGTGACCTGAATTTCACCTCGGTTGCTTGACTTCCACCAATAGGTCACTGCCAAAGATTATTGATGGGCAAACTCCATTGAAATCTGTCTCAGCACAAATGGCCTTTAGATCTCAGAGCTAGTTCAATAACTAGTTATAATGTAGAAGGGAAAAATTGAACCCACAGGCAAAGTAATCCGAGGTTTCATTTTTATGCTGAGAAAATGTTAATTTTTTTTCTCGCTTTTTTTTTTAACATAAAAAAAAAAACCCTAAACAATAAAAGTAGGATATACCCAGGGCTCTGTGAAGCTGCTATTTAAATGTACATTGCAAGTGCCTGCTGTTGGTACACGGACAATGGATGTTTAGTTCATGAACTCTGCTAAGATGAAGTTTTTCGGTATCTTGAGTCACACCCTGACATTCGGCGTGTCCCCCAGGTACACACAACACACACAAACGCACAACACACTCACACACATATATTCTCACTCACAGATTTTTTTTGGGGGGACAATTCGGAGGCGCCTGTGCAGAGGTAAACAAGAAACCCTCTTTTGTCTTGGCTGCTTCATACAACAAAGAGGAGCCCACAAAATGAAAAGATACCACCCAACCGTTTGCATTTGGCATCGCGTAAAATACAGGAGGTGTATTCTTCACAATTATCCTTGTCATTTCATTTGTATATATCATTATGTATTTGGTCTTTGCATGGTATGTAAATTGTACGCTGACATTTTAAAAAACGGAATGTACAATGCAGGTGAGCAGCTTTCTATAAATATATAATATATGTGTGTGTGCCAGGTGTGTGTGTGTATTCAGTCTCATTTGAAAATGTACATTTGCTTTTGTATTTCTACATATTAGTGCTGCATTTCTTCTGCACACTTTGCTTGGGACTGGAACTATCCAGCAATGTATTAATATACTCTGTAACACTTTGTAATCGCCAGGGTTGGCAACAATGTTTAGGTTTTGAGTTAGTATCCGGCATTGTCACTGGCTTTGATACATTTGTAAAAAAAAAAAAGTGTTCTTGTTATTAGTTTGAAAAAAATGGATACAGGATGGCTAAATGGTACCTAGGTAATTTATCTTTAAAAGTACTATATATATTAAAGCTTATTAGAACTCCCCTGGGTTTGATCACAAAATAAATATTTTATCATATATATATATATATATATAGATGTATGGTGCTCGCATACCATCAGCCACTACCTGTACAGGTTAGATTCATATTCTTACTATACACAAAATATAGATTTCACTTACACTCATCCATTGTGTATTTAGTTCCCCGGCTTGACAGCAACTTAAATGCAGTAGGTGACTTCTGGCCCTTTGGGTTAAATAAATAATTGATGTAATAACTAACTGGGGCTTCAATCTAAAGTGGCCAAATTGCTCCTACTGTCATAAAACATCCACATGTCCACCATGCAAATACAAGGGGGTTTTGTTGTGCCCACTATCAGCCTCCCCAAATAGCAGCCCTTCCATAATCAATACCCCATCTGGATGACAGGGTATATTGCCTCTCTGTCCGAAAGGATGAAAAGCTGCAATTGAAACACAGGTTACAAAAGAGATGCTCTCTTTTCTATTATTGGCAGATCAGGCAATTGGAAATCAATGCAGTGATATAGTGATTCCCCCACAATGTGTAGGGAGTGATCAGACCAACTGAGAGGGCAAGCAAAGGTCACCTGTGCTGGTACCAGTAGCCAAATCTTGTTATAATAATGTGATTGGGTTTAGGAAGCTGTCTGCTGCCCATCCCTGCACCCACATGTGCCCTTGCAGCAATACTGTGGCCATACAGTGGCACATGCAATCTTGCGCAAACTGGTTGGAGCTATTGAGTAATACATCCTAAATACATCTCCAAGTGCCTATATATATATATGTGTTTATAACCAGTGCTCCTCTCCCTGATATCTTGGAAACATTTCTACCCATTGTTATATCAGCAGCTAAAGGGCATGCATCTTGTCCGATTTGTTTCTATAAATCATAGAACCTTTAAATACTGTCAAGGAGATTTTCAGTTGTTGAACTTTAAGCTTTAAGATTTGGAGTGAGTCTCCCTGAGCTTCATACACATCACCCTGCTGCACATTGTCCGATGAATATATGGCTGCGGCTTAAATACTACTGATTAGCGAGTAAGAAGAGATTCTCTCCAGCCTTGTAAGTGGCTTTTCTGATCCTTCAGTGGCTCAGATGGCGAACAAATCTGGATTTAGTGGAGTTTTATGTTCAGCTGAAACTATAAAGGGGATATGGAGAGATAACAAGAATCTAATCACTGCCTTTTTTTATATATAGAATGGGAGCAAGGCAACAAGTGAATATAGTTATTAGGATTCAGCCAACATCTGTCACAGCCTGCGAGTACTTTGGTTACAGGGCAGAGCAGCGAGGAATGAAATAAATACCCTGGCCTGGGGCATCAGTGCAAGGAACAAATCACCGTCCTTATTACATAAAGTGCCCTGTAATTGGGGCCATTGTGATTGGTGAGAACTCATAACTGAGCATCAGGGGAATATATATATATATCGGACCCCAACAACACCAAGGCGTTTTAATGGGATAAATGGGGGCAATCTTTTATACCTAGTGGGATTTTCTGCCTTCCTATAAGCAACCAAATACAATTCGTGGTTTCTATTCAGTCATTTATATACGTTATCCCACAGACACTCAAGCATGGCTGGGAAAATGTTTTATTGTGGCAATTCAAGAATGCTTAGAAAGCCATGCAATAAACATACAGTCGTTTAATATAACAAACAGGATAGCAACAGGTGCCAGTGTGAATGTCTGCCCATAATGGTATCAATTTACTATCAGGGAGTATGGGTGCTGGGTGCTAGTGGTGTGCAAACGTTGTGTGCTTTGCATGTTTGTTAACGTGAGGGACATACAAAGGCTTTGTATGTATATATATTTTATTTTTAAAGTGATGCTTGTGCACGCAGTGTTGTATGTTAGAACAATACAACAATAGAATAAATAAGGTCGATATTCAAACTAAATAAAAGATAAATAAACGATATAGTTACACAGTGCACCATAATGGATGGATGGATCTCCCTGTCCCATAGAGCTTACACTTTAAGGGGGTTTGCAACTTACATCAGCAGGAGGATAACAAGTGCTGCATTGTGAGATGTTGTAAATGTGTGCTGCGCAAGGGGCAAGTAAGGGTTAGGCAGGTGTGTAGGATATGGAGTGGAAACTGTGAGTAAGGAGTAAGTAAAAAGTATGGCATCATGTGGAGACGAATACAACTATCAGCAATTAAGGGTGCTCCTCCTTACTCCTGGGCCAATTATTATTCATATTTATTGCACGTGTTGTTAAAATATTTACTGAGTTTTCACTGGTCTGGGAATTATGTGTACACGGTGTGAAAGCTATGTTTAAGGTGTGTGTGTTTGTGAATTATGTGTATGTTAAGTGTTTTTAGTATACAAAGCTGTAAGAGGTGTATGTACTTGGCAGAGATAATGACAGGTGTATATTGATGTGCTTTATGGGGTGCCTAAATAAGCAATGGGGAGCACAGGACAGAGCAGGCGATATTGGGCTAGGTCATTGTTATGTTTCCACAGCGTCATCAATAAACCCGTGTGTGTGTGTCACCTCCAATCTACAGACACATCGCCCACTTCTGCGCCCACGTTCATAATGTATGCACAGATTGACTGATCGCTACCTGTCCCTGATTTATATGTTGTCAGAATTATTTCTACGGCTGGAGACTCGGAATGAGCTTTCAGGGAAGACAAGAAGCAACACAAATATAGTTTTTTTGCCATTAACTCTGTGACCTAGAAGCATTCTCTAAATAGCACGGCGCTTTCTCATTTGCAGCCACACGAGCATAAAGGACATTTGGAGCTGGAGGTGCAGCATGAATTTGGGTTACAGCTGCCTCCCTCTCCCCACAGCCAGATGTTTGTTCTGATATCAATAGCTAATAGCGCTGCCCTACAACTGAGCCCACAACACAGATATTTTAAGCCTGTAATGATTCTCAATTCACTTCAAAGCATTTTTTTCTTATGGAAATGTGTGTATATGTTGGGATGGATTGTGTGTGTGTTCTGGGCAGTCTAGTGGGAAGAAGATTTATGTGCTTATGTAAAATGGATCATTTAGGTCATCTATTTACCGTATTTATGAAACACAAATAGGCAGAGTCAAATAAAGGAATTTTAGAAAGCCAGGGGGCACAGGTGTGTGCGGACTTATTAGGCAAAAAAGGGGCAGGTGGGCAAAGAAATTCTCCATTATTAATGAACAAAAACAACAGCAGGGCCAATGAATGAAACAGGACTTCAGATCAAGTTGCAATGAAAGTGTCAGCTCCTGACTGTCACCTTTGAATGCTCTCTGCTGCCTTTCTGCACTCCGAGACTGTGTGTTCTTCTACCTTTTGTCTAAAATAAAGTCTACAGTTCATTGACATGCCTGGTTGTGGGATCTGTAAGTGCCCCATCTATTTCATTGTTAAATACCCCCACCTTGAGCTGTAGGTCTGGGGCATGTGCACCCACACCCCACGTCTAAACTGGTGAGATTATATACTTTCTGCTCTGTACCAGGAACTTTTATTAGATATTCAGACACGCTGAGAGCCTAGTAATACGTGGATTCTGGCAAATACCAGAGAGGCTGCTGCAAAAAGCCATAGACAGCCAAAATTTATTGGGGGGCTCTTTTGGGCCTCCGTGTATATAAAATTCCAGGGGGCATATATTAAATCCCATTCCAAACCTAATTTTTTACCCAGCTAGTACTACATACTGTGCCTTGCTGCCTTATATCCATTTGGTCATATACTTGTTGGGGCTCCGAAAACATCATATAGCTTTGTTTCTATTCTGTTTCGTAACTATGATATATATATATATATATATATATATATATATATATATATATATATATATATATATATATATATATATATATATATATATATAAAATGTCTATGGGCCAATGACCTCCTTTCTCCCTTGTTCTTCTTCTGCCCGTAATCTTTGCAACAGTGTATATTTAGATTTGTTGCAGTGTTTTTGTTTTGTGCTGCCCATAAAAATAACACTATATAAATAAAGATATACATACACTCTTTCTGATTGGTCATATAATAAAGAATGGGATTAGTCTCCCAATAATGAGAAAGAGAGAGAGAGAGAGAGAGAGAGAGAGAGAGAGAGAGAGAGAGAGAGAGAGAGAGAGAGAGAGAGTGTGTGTGTGTGTGTGTGTGTGTGTGAATATGAACTCACTAAACCTGCTTTTGTGGTCACAACATTGATCCACTAATCTTCATCCATGATTTACACACACACAGTCACATATGCTTATACACAGACACACACTTTGGTCATACACACATAGGCGCTCTCTGGGTGCAACTTCATATTTACAGATAATTGCAGTTTCTTATCAGGCAAACGTTTCGGCCTCAGAGGGTATCAGGAGAAAATGATCAGAGTGCCTGGAGAAATTATTAGACTTGTTCTAACAAAAGGAGGAATCTTTGAGATTCGCTTTCCTTGTTTTCCTTCTTTTTGTGGCCCCTCTGGGAACAGTAAGAACAGCTGGATGGCAAAAGGGTGCAATTTGCTTTGGAAGAATGCAGATCCTGAGTGGGAAGGACACCTACCAGCTTTTATGGTCTCTCCCGGCTAGAAAACCTGTTTGCAATAAAACTCTACAAGGCTCCTGGCTTTGTACAGCAACACATTATGCACCACTGTAACACAAGGTGACTTACCTACCCCAGTACCTATGGAAGAGAAAAGACGTGCATGTGTGTGAGTGACATAGAGAATCCCACATGTGCCTGATGTTGCGCCTCACTCCCCAGCTCACATCACCCCCTGGCGCAGGCATTTGGCTACTGGGGCATCTGCACTTGCAACTCACACAGCACTTTGTCTTTAGTTCGGATGGTTTTGATTAAATGATCATATTCCAACTGTAATATAAACGGGGCACACGGGGCATCTTTGCGATGGGATAAAATAAGCGACAGGCCCTTCCCACATATATAAAGCTAATTGACTCTACATGATCACTGGTTGATTACTGGTGAGGAGGGAATAGATACCGTCATAATATATACATATATGATATATAAATAAAATAGAGCTTTATACTTAATATATACTAAATAAATAAAACACATATGATAGATAGATAGATAGATAGATAGATAGATAGATAGATAGATAGATAGATAGATAGATAGATAGATAGATAGATAGATAGATAGATAGATAGATAGATAGATAGATAGATAGATAGATAGATAGATAGATAGATAGATGGATTGGATGGATGGATGGATGGATGGATGGATGGATGGATGGATGGATGGATGGATGGATGGATAGATAGATGATAGATAGATAGATAGATAGATAGATAGATAGATAGATAGATAGATAATGGATAGATGGATAGATAGATAGATAGATAGATAGATAGATAGATAGATAGATAGATAGATAGATAGATATGACAGACAGACAGACAGATAGAAGATACCACAGATACACTATAGATACATAATAGATGATGCAGATAGATAAATAGAGACACGAGAGACACATATGTATACAAATAGAGATAGATATAGACAGATCAATATATAGCTAGATATGAATGGTACATTTTTAATCCCACACCAAACATATAAATCCAGTGTTCCCTATTTTCCCTCGGACTGCAGCAATCAAATCTAATAAAATGAATTACTTTGATAGAACTTACAAATGGAAATTCTCCATTAGAAAAGAAATAGCTGATTAAAATTGATTTTGTTTAACTTAATAACAATGTTATCCCCCAAGGTTTCCAATAACCTCTGAGAGAGCCGCCCAGCACCATCACTGTGAGCCTTGTACAGTAATTGGGATTATCATTTGGAATGGTCCTAGCGCTGGAAATCGCCCTGGACTTTCATAGCAATACCAGCCTAGATCATGTGTCACTATCAAATCGCACGATAAAGTCTACACGAGCAATATGCAACTGTTTGTGTGCAGAAATCTGCGTCCCAACCCCATTTTGCCATAAGAAACAGCACTAGTAGTTCGGGCGATCTTTACTTGTTCTCTAGCTCTGATTTCTAAACAGTTGCACATTGAATATTTCATAAGATATAGCCGAATATGATTTATTAATAATTCAGGCAATTCAGCAGCAGGAAATTGCAATTTCAAGAGAAAGGGGACACTAACCTTATATCACATTAACACTTAACATCAGGATTATTAGAAATGCGATTTTTTTCCCAATCTCATGTATTTATTGAAACCCCTCGCTTTTTTTTTTTTTTTTTTACTTCCCACCTTAGAAATAACCATTTGTTCGGTTCTCTAAACATTACATAATGAGTGTAACACGGCGATAAGCTGAAAGCCAAAAAAAAAAAGAGGTAAAAAGGCGATTGCACAGACACGGCGAATATGATTTAATTGATGACTCTTCTCAAGCCAACAGATGGAGTCGTGCAAACAGCAGCCCCATCAAGTATTTGCCTTTTCCTTTGATGTGTGTGTGGGAGAGAGTGAAATACAGAGCAGGGGTGTGTACCTAAGGTGGACCGGCCGTGCCTTTATTCAGGGTTTACATAAAACAAAATATTTCCCATCTAGAGATAATCTTGCGCAATGCAGGCAAGTCCTAGAGTGTGAGCTCATCAGGTGAGCGTGACAGAGTCAGTGACGTCAGCCTGCACGCTTCAAGTTTAAGGAGATGCAACTGACTCTTTCTATGTTGTTGTTGCTACACTGGAGAATTAGAATAAAACTCAATCTGACGTTTAGTGAGTATATACTGAATACGGCGCAAATAGGGAACGAATTCTTAGAGGTATGTGACCTAAAGATGTCGTTTCGGCGCTCTATGTACAAATTAACCCTAGCAGGCGTTTCCCCCGCCCCAATGCCAAAGGAAAGATAATCGCAGTAGTAGCAGAGACAATGCAGAAGAAGGATGCGAGAGAGGCAAGAGATGCTCGTCCTGCGCTGCCGCTGCTTTTTGTACCTGGGCAGTGCATCTGTTTAATTAGCAAACAAGATGGGAGCCGGGTCACAGATTAGTGTTTAACTGAGCCCGCCCTTGGGCTTAATGTAAGGGAGCAGCACACAGAGCGCCGCACGTTGTTACTCGTGACTGCCCGGATTTCGCGCTAAATACTGCAGCTTGTTTATGGCTATTGCCCATTACGAGGGGAATTTACACACACGCGCGTTACCCTGTTTACACTCATTCCCGGGGGTTAATTTAGCAGCGCAGCGGCTGATGCTTTATAATTAGGCTGTAATTCCACCCCGTTGACAGCAGCAGATTGCTAGTTCTGACAGCCAATGGGAGGAGCGCCGTCACGTGAGGCCGAGGCACCCCCTACACGCCTGGCACAGTGGCACACTCCTGCCTGACTGCTCTCACTTTGGCCTGTGTCGGAATTGCATGCTGGGAAGAGCGGCAGATAGCAAGGGAAGGCGAAATTTAAATGCTTCCCTATTGCTTCAAGTGTTCATAAAGGCCATAGATGTAAAGATCTTTAAAAGATCTTATGTACGATTTGTCCATCAACTAAAAAGACCATTTCAGGCGATATTGGCAGGAAAACTGAGGGGAGCTGCCTGCTTGGCCCCGCAAACATAGATAGATTGCACTGGGATAGATAAAAATGTTTTAACCTGGTAGATCAACTTTCTGACAGATGTCGGACAAGAAATCAAAAGATGTACTATTGTTTGATTCCCACTAACTTCACGATAATTTGATGGATTGGTAGGATTTCACTATAATCAGTCGTTCACCAAAAAAAAATCTTTGTCTCTATGGGGAACTTAATCCTTTTTTCCTCCCCCCAAAGCCTGCTGCCAGCGCCAGAGTCGCTGGGCGGGCGCCCCTAGGCCGTGCACTCCGCGCGGTCCTAGCGCCCTCCCGCACTACCGCTGGAGCACCGGGGAGCACAGGCTCCCCACAGAGCGTCTGGGCGGCATGCCGTCCCCAAAAATGTGCCACCCTAAGCCTGGCCTATGTGGCCTCGCCACAAATCCGGGCCTGCCTGCTGCAATGAATAAAGGTGGTGATACGCTATAAGATCCACTCATTTGGCAAGGTCAAGAGGATCTTAACCCGATATGCCAACTAACAGCTGTGCGATATCGGGTGAATCCGAATGTTTGGCCCTGGGGCCGAACCATCATATTACAATACTACAAATGGGCTGCGACAGGTGGCAGGACCGCATCAACTAGCCAATGCGGTCCTGGATCGTACAAAAAATCAAACTTGACCGATCGATATCTGTCTGATTTTTGGCCTGATATAGATCGGGAGGACCCGGTGGGAGCCCCCACATTTGGGCAGATAATCTGCTGAATCAGTCTAAAGGACCGATATCAGCAGCTTTAATCTGCCCATGTATGGCCACCTTAAGCCAAGACTACATTGCAGAGAGATGTGAGAAAGTACTTTACCATACATGGGCGTAACTAGATATTACTGGGTCCCACCGAAAATTATTTTTTAGGCCCCAAAATAGTTACATAGTTACATAGTTACATGGGGGGGCGCCAGGCATGTACCTGCTCTGTCGCCTACCCCATGTCCGGTCCCCTCACTCCCCATCTTCCTGCATGCCGCTTCTGCACATGTGCGCAATCCGATTGAAGCTTCTGCGCATGCTCGCCGGCGTTAACACGCGCATGCGCTCCGGCGTCAACTTGCACATGTGCGCTGACATCAACTTGCGCATGCGCACACTCAGCCAGCGCCGCGTTGGCCCAGGTTGCCTAGGGCGCCTGCCCAGTGTGGCCCGGCTCTGCTCCCTACATTTACATAAATTCTATATACCCATACCTATACTAATTATAGAGCTTAGTATCACAATAGCCTTTGATAGCCTTGTCTTGAGGTTGATCTGTTTTACTAGTAATTGTTGAAATTGTATATAATTAGGGCTTCATGGGGCCCCTGTCGCTCCTGGGCAGGTCCGGACTGAGAATTAAAATAGGCCCTGGCATTTCAGGTACACATAGGCCCAATCAGCCCACATAGAGGCCCAAACAGCCCCCACCAGCCCACTAAATACTATGGCACCTTATAGCAGCCCCTCTAGCATTTGCCAGAACTCACAGATTGCCAGTCCAGGCCTGGCTGCAGGGTCTGCTTCATCTGTAGTTACTCCCCTGTCTCTTTTCTCTCATACACAGATGGTAAATAATACAACAGATTTCTAGCCCTGTATAACTAGCAGCCGGTGCCTGACTCTCTCACATTCACCATATATCGTTTTAGTTCTTTAGTAGGGTTTCCACCTTTGAAGTTAAAGAAAAATTACTGTCCTTCCACTAATATTTTCTTTCTTTCCTATTCATAGCATTGGTATTAAGCATGATTTGTGTTGCACAGGCCAGTAAAATACTAGCCAGGTGGCACAGATACTGTGGATTAAGCAAAGTTGATATGTCATTATTTGCTGCCATTTTTCCTCAGTGTGTGTGGTTGTGTCCCCCTACAACAGTGGTCCCCAACCAGTGGCTCATGAGGAACATTTTGCTCTTCGACCCATTGGATGTTGCTCCCAGTGACCTCAAGGCAGATCCTTATTTTTAAATTCCAGGATTGGGGGCAAGGTTTGGCTGCATGAAAAACAGATGTATAGCCAAACAGAGCCTCCTGTAGGTTGGCAGTCCACATAGAGCTACTAAATAGCCAATTATATCCTTTATTTGGGACCATGGGGATTTTTTCATGCTTGTGTTGCTCCCCAACTCTTTTTCATTTGAATGTAGCTCACGGGTATAAAAGGTTGGGGATCCCCTGCTCTACAAGAAGTGTCATATTCATTAAACAGTATTCCTAGATCAGGGGTGCATCATCTACCAGTAGACCTTTAGCTGGTGATCAGTAGATTTCAAGACACTGTCAACAAACAGCTTGTTTCTTGTTTCATGCTTTTCATTCAGATATTTATCATTCACTCATCACAGCCAGGTCAGAAGGTACTGGTGACCAAATCACTTGTGTCCTGCTCCTGATAGCAAACATCAGATCTATGCACTCATTTTAGTAGCCTGCATAAAATGAATTGCTGATTGGTTGTATTTAGTACCTATTATGCTCATATATAAGCCCCCAGATTCGTGCTTTTCCACAGGTGATTAGTAAACCCTGTCATGCTGATTGGTTGCTATAGGTTAATAGACCTGGTGCAAACAGTTTCTATTTTATCCCCCATATAACCCCCTTTCGGACATGTGCACGGACCCTACGAACAACTGGTCACCAACATAACAATAAAGTATTCCATAATGAAATCCACTTGCAAAGAATCTACACAGAGGCAGGCCATTCTGGCTGGGTGCCCTAGGCAACACAGCCGGCCAGCTCGCCACCCTCCTTCACCTGACGCTTGTGCGCACGTGCGAGGGTGACCCGCACACGTCATGATGTCATGCATGCACGTGCCCATCAGCGTTGTGCGTGTATGTGCTTGGTAGGGAGCGCACAAGCTGGATGGCCAGTCTAGGAATAAGCAAAAGAGGTAGCTGTCCAGCGCCCCTCAATTGTTGCACCCTAGGCAGCTGCCTCTTCTGCCTTCCCCTAGTTCTGACCCGGAATCTACAATAACACGATAAAGAGCACAGTGCTTGTACATTATTGTTAGTAACATGTATTTATAAAGCGCCAACATGTTGTAGCACTGTACAATAAAAAGGTTTATACATGAAACATACAGAATTACTGTACATATCACACAATCAACAACTGATACAAGAGGTGAAGAGTAAACACAGCCAACACGCAAACAGACCAACAGATAAATATCTGAGAAATAAGTCTGATCCAAAGAGTTTATCCACCCACACAGATAAAGCAATAATCCTGATGTCAATGTGAATGTGAGCAAAGAGGGCAGAATACATGGGGATCCTCCATATCAATAGATAATAATGGAGCCTGAAAACGATAAACTGACTTTCCCCTTTCCAATACATGATACTGTCACTGTTAAATGATTTCTTTTTACTGAAACACATTCATGTTTTAAACATGCTCTAATATGGCTTTGTTCATTTTGGTCATATCAGAGGGTCAGGTGTCATACACTTTATACACTCAGAGCATCTTATAACTTTTCCTCAGCTAAACCTCTTTATCTCTTTTATTCTCATTGTGAAATCAGCCACAGATATTCAGGAGAAAAGTAAAAAAAAATGTTAAGGCTAGGGACAGACAATACAGACTCTCCACAGGCCAGCTTTTTTGAAGGCAGGTCAGATTTCGGCAAAATGCAAAATGTCCCGTTTTGGCGCTAAAATCTGCTTGCACCCAAGCAGAGCAGGAGCAGAGCAACAGCATCAGGGAGAGGCTTCTCTGCCTGTGGAGAAACACAGCTTCACAATCGTCTGGCATTAGCCTATCAGATAAAGGGTAGTTGATCCTGCTTAAGATGGGTTGAAGAAAAGCTCAACCTGCACCCTATCCTAAAAAAGTCTGGACTGGGAGTCAAAATAGGCCCTGGTATTCCAAGTTCACAGAGGCCCAAACAGCCTTAAACAGCCCAACAAATAGTGACTGCCCATGGCATCTTAAAGCTGCCCCTCTAACATTTGCCAGAACCCACAGATTGTCAATCTGGGTCTGATCCTAACCCACAAAACCTTAACCTGCATCTAATCCTAACCCACAAAACCTTAACCAGATTTGTTGCCATTGTAGAACATTGTATGTTAGTTCTGTGCGTGCCTCTGGTCTCAAATCAAGGAATCTTTGGGAGCAGAATCTCTGACTAGAACCTTACCCTAACCCATAATGGTCACTCAAATTTCAGCCCAAACCCACCAACTTGGTTATAAACCTTGTTCATACATAGACTAAAGATCCTAATATCTGTGGGCCAGATCCAATATGGGGCCAGATTCAATTCAGTGAGAAAAGGTTATCTTGTGGTTTATCATGTGAAAACTCAATAGGAGTCTATAGGAAAATCTGAAATTGAATTAGAGATACATTCTTCTAAATAATTGAAATCTGGCCCTTTATTTGTGGCAATCCAACTTAATAATGGGAAAATGTGAAAGGAGGCAAAAATGGCTAGATGTGTCATCTCCCTTATAAGCAGAAGAATAAATCACAGGTAAATGTACTTTCTCTTCCCAAATAGGTGAAATACAGGTATGTGACCTATTATTTGGAATGCTTGGAACCTGCTTTCTGGATAGAGGATAAGTCCAAAAGAACATTTAAAAATAAAAGCAAATCTATAGAATTGTTTTGACATTATATTTTGATCAGAACCTCATGCGTGCCAAACAAATCTTATAATGAATGGTGACCCTTTTCTGAATTGGTTATTTGGGAAACTGATACATTTCTCAAGCTTTAAGAGCAAGAAGGACAGAAAAACCTTAGGTTTAAGCTCATTCTTTAACACATCTTATAATCATTGTTAAAAGCTAATGGCTCATTTATAATAGATTAGTTTCATTGAAGATGATGACCCGGTCACATTCATGTAAAAACCATTGCTCAAAAAAAAGCTTCAAGATAATTTTTCCTGCAACAGGGAAAAAAATGATTTTCAAAAATTGCTGCTCCTTTAAATAGGTGAGATGTAAGTTGAGCAATTACCATGCAATAAGGCAGACAGTGACTGAGGGCAATACTGTAAGAAGGCAGCACAACCTAGAGTTAAAGTACTGGTATGTAATGTGACAGTAATTACACAATGCAGCTCAAATATATACAGGCATTATATATAAACATTGGGCACATTTGCACATGGGCAGTAACCCATAGCAACCTGTCAATGATTTGATTTTGTCAGCCAGCTGCAGATTGAACCGAAAAAGCAAAAACTTGATTGCGATTGGTTGCTGCCCAGGTACCAATTTGGCCAGTGATAAATAAGCCTAGTGTTTACTAACCAGTTGGTGAGCATGTTTGTTGTGATTTTGCCATGAAAGAGTTAATTGATTTATGTTACACAGTGGAGCTGTTTCCACAATTATAGAGATCATCATTGAACTAAATAAAAATTGTGCATGTTGTGCATATGAGCCCTAATGTAAAAATAAAGCTGCAAACTTGGCCCCTCCAAACTGAGCCAGTAGCTCATAGGCTTGTGTATGGAGCGCTCGGGACTGCATGCCTGGGAGCACTGGAATGACCCTTCCCAAATGGGTCCCTGCAGGCCCGCAATATGATCCAATTGTTTGTCCCTAGAACAGTGATTGGGTCAGCCTGGTTTAGCCCCGTGCATGGGTTTTGGGACCTCACAAACAAGTGGATCTTTAAATCTATGGCCAGCTTTAAATGTATATGTATACCCATATGCAAATGTATGATCACAATTCTGTTACAAGATGCTCTGGGTAAATGTCAGTGTGCCTGACACTAAAATTAAAAGTGACAGCAATCACCTTTAGGACAACACAAGAAGATTAGTCGCCCACAATAAATGTCCTCTTCTGAAGGAAACCAATATCCTTCAAATGCTTCCCCACTGCCGACATTATAAACCACTTGATTTTGGGCTAGGCCAGCTGGGTCCTAGTACCCGGCACCCTCGTGAGCGCACGCCCCCACCCGCATGCGCTGGAGCACTGGGGATTATGTGTACAGGATTACATGCCCCCAGTGCTCCTTAGGTTGTGGTTGGGTGGCCCCTAAAAACATGCTGCCCTAGGCCTGTGCCTTTGTGGCCTCGCCACAAATCCGGGTCTGCCACCCATGGTGAAACATATGCAGTGATTCATTTTTTTTTTTTAATTTTGCTTTTCAAATCGGTTGTGCTATCCATTATCTGCAGTAGTTGTATTTCATTATGGAGACCCTTATGGGGAGTCACCTATGGATTAGCACCCTGTAATTTGATTTAAAGGGTGTGCGCCTTCTCCTTCTATTTTCGCCTGGCGACTTATCGCCTCTTCATCTGGACGTCAATCTCCCTGAACTGCCTTTGCGTGTCTTTCTGTCCGTTATAATGAAAAGTCGCCTGCACTAAAGCACACACGGCGCTTCGTTTTCCGAAGTCGCCTGAAGTTTCCTCGTGAGGCAAATTCAGGGCGACTTCGGAAAATGATGTGCCCCGTGTGCATTAACGCAGGCGACTTTTCATTACAGTGGACAGGAAGACACACTAAGGCAGTTCGGGGGGATTGTCGCCCAGAAGAAGAGGCGATTAGTTGCAAGGCGACTAAATCTCCCCGATCTGCCCGTGTTTCACAACCCTTAGGGTCAGGGCACACGCTCAGATTCAGGGAGATTAGTCGCCCTGCGACAAATCTCCTCTTTGGGGCGCTTTCCTCGTTAGGCAACTTCAGAAAATGAAGCGTTTCGAGTGCCATCCCGCAGGTGATTTACATTCTAGCCGGCAGGAGGCAGTTTGGGGAGATTAAAATGTGACATGGATTGGAAATTGGATATTTTTTGTGGCAGAAAAATTCCCTACAGCAATTTCTTTCCAGTGCTCAGAATATGTTTTGTAAACAGTTCCATACAAATAGACCTAAATAGATTTTACAATATTTCTCAGATGTTAAAGTAGAAATAATGTCAGGTGACTTGTGTCTAAATTCAAAGCATATTTATGAAGAGGGTCTTATGGGTTTTTAAGTGGTTTCCAACAGGAAGATTCATGGATGGGATGACTTTTGTAAAATGTAGTTTTATTAGGCAATACTTTGTATTAAGCTTTTATTATTAACACTAATTTATGAATACTGTGTCTCATTTTGAAGACTGTCAGTGATTTAGCAGTTGGCCGCACTTGTTACAGCTCCACTAATACAAAAAATAACTTATAGAATGTTTGCCAGTAAAAAGTATTGTAAAAGTTATATGAGACTTATACTAAAGAAGAAAAATACACTATACACTATAATCATAAAACATATTGTGCCTGTGTTTATAGCCCAGGTATATGTTTAGAGAGCTGGGAAGAAGTGCTACTGTTTCTGCCTGCACATGGAGATTCTGTGCGCATATGGAATTTGCTAATTCCTGTGTCTATCGACTGTGCTTCCTCCCAGTAACATGGTGATACTTCTCTCTAAACCACTTGTGAGCCAGACTCGTGACCAAAAATTCTGCTTTATTCCATTTAAATGAATACGTTCCACAGTTTTTATTGTAGCAGAAAATAACTCCCTATCACAGGGGCATCGTGGCCCACCTTGCTCATCTTGTTAATGAGTCATGCAAGTTCTGGGATCCTACATCTGAAAGTCTCCAGCTAATGTGCCTCATTGCATTGCAGACATTAAACAAGAGTCTTGAAGAAAATATGAAAAAAACAAAGTTTCATCTGCCTTGTTGCCTACTCTTTAAATGACCACAGAAGAACCAGTTAGACACAGCAGGCCCTGGTGGTATGCAGATGGCTGCATATGCCCATATGTGAACCTTCTTGCCAGGCCAAGGTGCTCCCCTAGGCAGCATTTCAGATGCAGGCAGAGGGCTGTATTCTGCTCAAACCGGGCCAATTGACATCTGGAAATTTTTGGACAGATTTCGGTCGGTAGGTCAGTTATTCATGATACAAGTACAAGTACAAATACAATAGCACCTCCCACCAATAGTATAATTGGTTTAACTGCAACTGCTGGGATGGGGTAAAATAATAAGAAACCTGCTCTTTTACATTCTGAAAATATATCAGCTAAGACTTTTCTTTCTACAATGTCAGCAGCTTTCACGGGCTCCTGTATGTCCACTTAAGTTGAAAGTAATAGTAATAGTAGTTCATTTATCTTGCAATCCAGTCCTTAAAGGGATACTGTCATGGGAAAAAAACATTTTTCAAAATGAATCAGTTAATAGTGCTGCTACAGCAGAATTCTGCACTGAAATCCATTTATCAAAAGAGCAAACAGATTTTTTTATATTCAATTTTGAAATCTGACATGGGGCTAGACAATTTCCCAACTGCCCCAAATCATGTGACTTGTGCTCTGATAAACATCAATCACTCTTTACTGCTGTACTGCAAATTGGAGTGATATCTCCCCCCTCCATTCCCCCCCCCCCAGCAGCCAAACAAAACAACAATAGGAAGGTAACCAGATAACAGCTCCCTAACACAAGATAACAGCTGCCTGGTAGATCTAAGAACAACACTCAACAACTCAAAAACCCATGTCTCACTGAGACACCTTCAGTTACATTGAGAAGGAAAAACAGCAGCCTGCCAGAAAGCATTTCTCTCCTTAAGTGCAGGCACAAGTCACATGACCAGGGGCAGCTGGGAAATTGACAAAATGTCTAACCCTATGTCTGATTTCAAAATTGAATATAAAGAAATCTGTTTGCTCTTTTGAGAAATGGATTTCACCTATGCAAGATTCCTGTTTACATTTAACTAATAGTATACTCTGAGACACATTATATCTTCTTATAAAGCACAGGTAACCTGGGCAGAATATTTACATTTCAAGCAAAGAGCTGGATCTATATATTCATATGAACTTGACGTTATGTTTTCAGCTGTGTGTTACTTGAACTTTAATCTCTCAAAATGGTCATAGAAAAGAAATAATGATTGACTAGTACCATATGTGGCCAGTAGAAAAAGAAGACCCACCAGATTCAAGAATAGCACTTCAAATAACATTGACTGTTGAGTTCCCATCCCTTGCTATATATTGATTTATTCCGCTAATAAACGGTTACATTTCGCTACTTTTATGGCAGCTGGAAGGTGGAGGAGAATGCCAAGCTGCCACTGCCTCACAAGTCTCACAGAGGGATATTATTCACAAATGATTTTTGTATAATGAACAAGCAATGGTGTTTACATTAATTTTATAGCAACATTAAAGCAATTTAACGAATGAAATGACAATAGTAAGCCAAAGCAATCCAATCTGATGAGCAATAACGAAAACCAGGATTTTAGAACCTTTGTGCCGCTGATAACACCCCTGCATTATTTAATTAATGCTACACCAATAAAAATGGAAACACTAATAATTCTACTTTTAATTAGAGGTTACTTTAGATATCCCTGAAAGAAAGATCAGTTAAGTGGCAAGAAAGAATCAATAGCGATCAATCAAATCGAATCAAGATATATATAGAAGGCATTTTCCTTCTTGGAAAACAAGCAGAACTCAGATCCAAGCAGATGCAAATCAAATAAAGGTGCTTTATAGAGGAATTCTATTTATGCAAATACAGTTTAAAGACAACAATATTCTTGAACAAATTTGCAAAGTACTGGTGAACTACTGCTTTGCTGGCCTACGAGGATGCCCAGGTCAGACAAGCTAAGTGGCAACCGTAACTTAGGAGGTCGAATTTTAGTGCTACAGGCATGGGACCAGTTATCCAGAATGCTCAGCACCTGGGGTCTATCAGATAATGGATCGTTCCGTTATTTGGATCTTTATATAAACCCAATAGGCTGGTTTTGCTTACAATAAGGATTAATTATATCTTAGTTGGGATCAAGTACAAAGCACTATTTTATTATTACAGAGAAAAAGGAAATCATTTTGTAAAATTTGGATTATTTGGATAAAATGGAGTCTATGGGAGACAGCCATTCCGTAATTTGGAGTTTTCTGGATAATTGGTTTCCAGATAATGGATCCCATGATTGTACCATCAAGAAACCAGATGATGTCATTGTGGTGAATGATGACAGAGAAATCCTAGAACCTTAGACCCACTGATAAATGTACCTTCATAACCTACTTCTCTGGCCAGAACCCTACATCCTGCATGTGAGTCTCATTTGTGGGTAACCATCATTTTGCTTTGCTCTGAGCTAAAAAAAAAAAAACTTTAAAAAAACCCATTAAATGCAACTATCTGTAAAATTAATTGATTTATAGATTGTTCTGAGGAAACTTCTTTTTAAACTTCCGTAACAAATAAACCAACGTACCCTACTAAATCCTATTAATAAATAACCCACTGCCATCAATTTGCAAAGAAATGGGAAGGAACGGTAAATACAGAGAATGAAACTGAGGTCCTAATGGAAGAATAAACATCATGTGTCCACGTTTAATGTGTCTTTACCAAAAACCTTACTACCATAACATACAAAATGCAATTCTGAGAGCTTTATTATTTCTATTCATGTGCTGAAAGAGTATTTCAAAATGTTTTTTATTTAAAGGGGTTGTTCACCTTCATTTTCCAGTTTAGTTGTTTTCAGACATTTCTCCAGAAATAAAACTTTTCACAATTGCTTTCTATTGTGATTGCTTTTCTAAAACTGAAATTTAAATTTCCATTTTTCACCCTCTTTATCAAACTTTGGTTTGGGAGCCGGAGTTCCCCCTTTACTGTTTTTTATTGATACATTTAGCTGATACATTTGTTATCTTTAGCCCTGCTCAGCAGAATCCCTGAGTTTCATTTAAGGCAGCTGTTTAGAATTGATACAATTGTTGCTAATATTCCAAAGCTATATCAACTCAAGTAGCCACTAAATGTATTGCGTTGTAACAGTCCAGAATATGCTCCTGGATTAATGATCTGCCAGACTGAGACACCAGAGACACGAACAATAAACTTTAAACTTCAATTTTGGAAAAACAATGAAAAATGAAAAATGGAATGCAATTGAAAAAAGTCTGTTTTTCTGGTGAACAACCTGAAAGCAACTAAATTGAAAAAAGTGTTTGGAAGGTGAACAACCCGTTTAACTTGTCTTGGAAAACACATGCACTGTTGGGATTCTCGGATCCACCACTTCCTCATCAATAAAACTCAATATTATGAAGTTATGCAAAAATATTTCATTATTAGGAATGTTTATACAAAAAAATCAGATAATATACCTGTGAGCTGAGTTACACATGTGAGAACACTTGAGAAAGGAGGTTGTACCTCCGAAACATTGTGTGGAGATCTCAAATAAAGCACAAGAATGATTTAGCACAATTGCTGGAGTCAGGGCCGGCCTTAGGCCTTTTGGACCAATTGGGCCCAATAGGGCCCCGCACCTCTGGGGGGCCCCGCACCACAGGGCAGCACAGATAATATTTCCCTCAGCACATGATGCTGCCTGGCCTGCCCCCAACTTTGAGAGTCCAGCCCATCCCCAAATCCATAGGTCCAGCCCACCCCCAACTCTGATAAGCCAGCCTATCCCCCAACTCCATAGGTCTAGCCTGCCCCCAACTCTCATATGCCCAGCTTTCCTCCAACCTTGATAGGTCTTGCCTGCCCCCAATCCAACCAAGCCTGCTCCCAAGCTGAATCGGCTCAGCCCCAAACTAATTGGCCCAGTCCACTCTCCAATTTCCTCCCTCTCTCTCTTACCCTGTGTGCCCCTATTATGTGCCCCTATTTCATCCCTCTCACTCTCTTACCTTGTCTGCCCATTCCTTTCTATTTTGTGCCTGTATGCCCTTATTTTCCTAAATACTTGGTGTGTCAGTAGCCAGCAACACTTTGTCTAGGGGCCCCGCCAACATGGTCCCAATTGGGCCCCACATTTGATAGGATCAGCCCTGGCTGGAGTGTGTGCCATCTGATTTTTTGTATATACATGGATTGTTGAGACAGGAGGCAGCAGGTTTTCCGAATAGAGCACCACATTGAGTCGCATAGAGAATATGCATTGTTTCATATTGGATATAACATTATTATAGATTCCCCGAATCCAGGATTCAGTTTGGGGGGATCTGGCCAAGATTTGTCCTTTTTCATCAGGATTCAGATTCGAGAATCCAAGTGCTTGGCCAAACTGGATATGAATCCAAAAAATCATGTGACTTTTCATCACACAAACAACAAAGTCAAAACATTTTTAACTGTGAGTGGTTCTCTTTCCCTCCTAATTTACATATGCAAACTAAGGTTCGGATTCAGTCAAATCTTAAATAGTGGATTCGCTGCATCCCCATTAATTATACTGAAAATTAAATATAGCGTTAAGCAATATGTTGGAGCTGTGAAAATACATATTAATAATAATAATGTACCCACAGCTCAGATAAAACAAAATTGACGCTTCTTATCAGACCTGAATATGCCAACAACATACAGATACGTTTGGTCATAGTGTTCCTCATAAAGGGTTGTTGACCTTTAAACTAACTTTTAGTATAATGTAGAGTGTGATATTCTGGGTCAATTTGAAATTTGGTTTTTAATTTGTATTATTTGTGTTATTTAGCTTTTCATTTATTTTGCAATTTCAGCAATTCAAATTATCCTATAAGCCATGCATTGGTTTTAATAAGAGACTGGAATATGAATAGGAGAGAGCCTGAATAGAAAGATGAGTAGCAATAACAATACACGTGTAGCATTACAGAGCATTTGCTTTTTAAATGGGGTCAATGGGGATAAACCCTGGACACATAAAGCTAGAGAGAGATATTTCTTTTCATCCCTTAAGTACAGAGGCAAAGGGCTCAGTGGGACTGATAATTCCCTATGGTGCTGTATGAGTGGGTAAAAATAAAGCACTGGAATACACCACATGACATTCATAACAAGAATTTCACGCTGGATGTACCCTACAGACTACAGATGAATATTACCCATAATCATAAGCCCTCTCAAATTAATTGCTTGCCAGTTGAACAACTGCTCAAAGATGAATTGGATAAGATACATATGTCAATATAAGGCATGAAATGTGGACAATCATATAGCACATATCACACTGATGTCAAAAGTGCACTTAGAATAAATTATTAATCCATTAACAAAAGCAATGTAAAGTGTGTAAGTGTGCATTTTCAAGCCAATATCAGAGCAGAGTTGTTTTCTCCACTGACATTTTAACTTGAGCACAGAAAACACCATGTGTGACATTAGATGGTTCACATCTTCTTATTCTTTACAGATTGTGTCTATGTGTGTTTAAAGGGGATTCTGGGTGATTCAGCATCTAATTCCCTCAGTAAATTTGCCTTTTTGGATTTGACATTGTTTTGCCTCATATTAACCATGAGCTGGTGAATAGACCAAATTGTCATATGGTTATCAGTACAAGTTTGGTGGCCCAGTGATCCTGATTTAAGATGGCCGTAGACGCAAAGATCTCAAAAAAATATCCTCGATTCGTACGATTTTCGGAACATGTGTGGTGAGTCCCGTCATTTTTCATCTGGGAAGAGATTGGTTGTTTGGTTGATCGGACAGGTTAGAAAATTTCTGTCGGCTGCGGGTAATATCTCTGCGTGTATTGCTGATCATACGATTTTCAGTGGGAGACTGTCACTAGCTTTGTCTATCGTACGATTGCTGTCAGGGGCAGAACATCGGCTGATCTGTTCTTTAACTACTTTATTTGGTCGGAATGGTAAGACCTTGATCTGAATGGTTAGTGGCAGGTCGGGAAATGGGAAAGTCCGATCGTACATTGATTCGTACGATTGGATCTTTGCATCTGTGGCCACCTTTATCGTCATCTCCCATAGATATTGGTTGGTTTGTCAATCAAACGGGTTTAAAAATATTTGTCATATGGGCCTGCTTTTTCTTGTTGGTTCAGTCAAACAAGTGAAGCAACAGAAAAACAATGATACATGTATATCACTATATACACTATCCTTCTGCTTGGCCCATGGGCCAGTGGGTTGGATAGTGTATGTGGGTGGCCTGCCTTTAGATAAAAGATCAATAGAGAGTCAAAGATAAATTAAAGAAGAGAAATAAGAAAGGGTAAAAAAGTAACAGAACTACAATAATTTAAATAATATATATCATTTAGGGGGGGAAATATATATAACTAAAGATAAACCTACACATATAAATGAAATACAGAGAAAACGTCATAAGTCTGCCAGCCGTAGTCATATTGGTACTGTCCTGTTTCAGTCAATGGAACAAATCTGCTTCCCAGGCCTCTTGGCAAAACTGCAAGTGGCAAAGCAATCAATACAATATTCCAGCTGTAATACAGATCTGCTAGAAATACAGGCATTACTTTAACATTAATTAGAAGAGCTCTACAAAATATCTATTTGGGGAAAATATCAGGAGAGACTGATGGGACCTGCCAGGACCTAAGCCCCTTCCAAATATCATGTGCAAATATGTGGCCACAATGACCCTGACTAATGTCAATAGAAAACTCAAATAGAAAAGAGGAATGTCAAAGGCAGAAATGCAGTGTTACATATGGAGTGGAAAAGCGTTACATAAATCACATACCCGTGACAGCTATAAACTTATATTACTTGCACATCCATAAAAACGTTATCACATGCTATTAAACATCCATGACACTTGTTGCATCACATTACATATGGTGCAAATTTATTAACAATAGGCAGACCCATAGCAACCAATCAGCAATTCGATTTTAACAGTCACCTACATGGTTGCTATGGGCAATAACACCGGTGATGTTTGTTTCCCACATTAATAAATTTGCCCCGGGGAGGCCAATTTAACAAAGTCAAATTTCAAATTCATGTGAATTTTTTTTAACTCTAATAAATTTGAATATACTCGAAATTCGACTGGGAGGTTTTATAAGGAATAAATTGAATATCTAAAACTCGAACGAATATTACCGACCCGAAAACTCCAATCCAATTCAAATCAAATTCGAATAAAATTGAATCAAGTTTTTTCTCTGCAAAAAACTCAGATGTCAGGAAGGCTAGTAACATCTTCAAATTGGTCACTGGACCTCTCCCATTGACTTATCCATGAACTCAGCAGGTTTAAGGTGGCGAATAGTCGAATTCAAATTATTCCCGGGGTATAGGTTTGATAAATCTCGAAAATAAAATTCAAATTCAAATTGAGTTTGGATAATTCACAATTTGAACTTGAGAGTTTTGACCAAAAAAAAAATTCAAAAATTTGAATTTCGAATCCGAGTTTCCTATTCAACCCTTAAAAGGGGTTGTTACCCTTTGACATGCATTTTAGTATGATGTAGAGAGTAATATTCTGAGATAATTTGCAATTTGTTTTCATTTTACATTATTGAAGGTTTTTGAGTTATTTCGCTTTTTATTCAGCTGCTCTTCATTTTGCATTTTAAGCAATCTGATAGCTAGGGCCTAAATTTCCCTAGCAATCATGCATTGATTTGAATAAGAGACTGGAATATGAATAGGAGAGAGTCTGAACAGAAGGATCAGTAATAAGAAGTAGCAATAACAATACATTTGTAGCCTTACAGAGCATTTGCTTTTTAGAAGGGGGGCAAGTGATGCCCATTTGAAAGCTGCAAAGAATCAGAAGAAAAGGCAAATAACTATAAAAAATAAATAATGAAAACCAATTGAAAAGATGCTTAGAATTGGCCGTTCTATAACATAATAAAATTACCTTAAAGGTGAACCACACCCTTTCACCCTTTAATAAATCTGCCCCTTGAAGTGTAAGTGCACACCCAAGAGCTGAATGTGAACTGAATCTGGTCCTTAATTACCTATCCATGAGAGTTTTAACATATCCCATATAAATACATGTCCGTACATCACCTATTATACCACATCCAAAAGAAATATAAACTTTTGCCACATATTATTGCTCACCCATGAGAACTACGAATGTATATCAGATATTACAGCACACTTATAATAACTTATAAGGCATATTGGGCTAGATTCAGTTTGATGAGTAAACCTTATCTCCTTATTAAATTCCATATTTCCCCACTGGCTTCAATGGAGATTTCATAAGATAAACTACAAGATAGGGTTATCTCATCAAACTGAATCAGGCCCTTAATCTTCCATTAATAAGAAACATATTAGAGAGACTAAAAGCATTATAAGCTCCTATATCTGCTATTGTGATACACTCATAAGGACTGTAAAGTTGTATCACATACTATAGTATATTCATGACAGCCATGAATGACATTCTTTGACACACCCACGTGAGCTGGCAGCAACAAGAGACTCTGTTTGGCAGTACACCTGGTTTTTATACAACCAAAACTTGCCTCCAAGCCTGGAAATCAAAAATAAGCACCTGCTTTGAGGCCACTGGGAGCAACATCCAAGGGGATGGGGAGCAACATGTGGCTCACGAGCTACTGGTTGGGGATCACTGATCTAATGGTTAATCATGTGGAAAATTCATTGATGTCTATGGGAAAATTTGGAAATCAAATAAGTGATACGTCTTTCTCATCTAATTAAATCTGGCCCGTTATTGCACATCTATTAGAACTACAAATTGATATCAAGTATAATTCTGCAGCCATGTGCACTTTAAACTTAACTTAAATCACACATTGTTGTAAACCCATGAGAGTTTGTCGATTAAAACTACAAGTAATTGCTAGACCCAACTAAGGATTAGGTATGAGGCAAAGTAAGCTATGTTGTTGATATTGAATGAGCCTTCTTCTCATCAGTATTGTTTCCCCAAGTATGATGAAGTTGAACTGATTCAAAGAAAGGAAAACGAGCTACATTTGAAGCCCAATTACTATTTTTTGTTTAGTAAAAAACAAAACCCTTCCTAACTACAAAAGTAGTATTATGAAAATAATATTATCCAATATCATAGTATATTACTAGGGATGTAGCGAACGTCGGAAAAAAAGTTCGCGAACATATTCGCGAACTTGCGCAAAAATGCGAGCGGTTCGCGAACGGTTCGCGAACCCCATAGACTTCAATGGGAAGGCGAACTTTAACATCTAAAAAAAAAATTTCTGGCCAGAAAAATGATTTTAAAGTTGTTTAAAGGGTGCAACGACCTGGACAGTGGCATGCCAGAGGGGGATCAAGGGCAAAAATGTATCTGAAAAATCTGCCTGTGTGTGCTTGGAAGAGATAGTGTAGGGGGAGAGCTGTTAGTGATTTCAGGGACAGATGATAGTAAGTTTGCTGGCTAGTAATCTGCTTGATACTGCTCTGTATTGGAGGGACAGAAGTCTGCAGGGATTTGAGGGACATTTTAGCTTAGGTAGCTTTGCTGGCTAGTAATCTACTGTTCTCTTTAAACAACTGCCATACGTTGACCTTGTAGGCATT
This sequence comes from Xenopus laevis, assembly GCF_017654675.1. Classification (NCBI taxonomy): domain Eukaryota; kingdom Metazoa; phylum Chordata; class Amphibia; order Anura; family Pipidae; genus Xenopus; species Xenopus laevis. The sequence continues at coordinate 154,183,185 of NC_054373.1, forward strand.
GTTTGCCCAGTTTTTTTGGACGCAGCCACTGAAGCACAGTTGCCAGAAAAAATATGCCATATAAATGCTGAAAATAGTCATTTTTCGCCATACGTTGACCTTGTAGACATTGTTTGCCCAGTTTTTTTGGTTGCAGCCACTGAAGCACAGTTGCCAGAAAAAATATGCCATATAAATGCTGAAAATAGTCATTTTTTGCCATACGTTGACCTTGTAGGCATTGTTTGCCCAGTTTTTTTGGTCGCAGCCACTGAAGCACAGTTGCCAGAAAAAATATGCCATATAAATGCTGAAAATAGTCATTTTTTGCCATATACGTTGAGTCAACGTATGGCAAAAAATGACTATTTTCAGCATTTATATGGCATATTTTTTCTGGCCTCTGTGCTTCAGTGGCTGCAGCCAAAAAAACTGGGCAAACAATGCCTACAAGGTCAACGTATACACTACTACAGCGGTGGATACGGATTACGTAAAATATATGAATGCTGCTTGAAAAAAAGTAACTCAAGTGGTTTTTCTAGAGACGATAATATTATCAATATTTAGACAAAATGTGAACAAGCTCACACAGCTAGATGGCGGGTTGAAGAAAACACTGTGCAAATAATGCCTACAAGGTCAACGTATACACTACTACAGCGGTGGATACGGATTACGTAAAATATATTATGGCTGCTTGAAAAAAGTCACTCCGGTGTTTTTTCTGGAGACGGTAATATTATGGATATTTAGACAGAATGTGAACAAGGTCACACAGCTAGATGGCGGGTTGAAGAAAACAGTGTGCAAATAATGCCTACAAGGTCAACGTATACACTACTACAGCGGTGGATACGGATTACGTAAAATATATGAATGCTGCTTGAAAAAAGTAACTCAAGTGGTTTTTCTAGAGACGATAATATTATCAATATTTAGACAAAATGTGAACAAGCTCACACAGCTAGATGGCGGGTTGAAGAAAACACTGTGCAAATAATGCCTACAAGGTCAACGTATACACTACTACAGCGGTGGATACGGATTACGTAAAATATATTATGGCTGCTTGAAAAAGTCACTCCGGTGTTTTTTCTGGAGACGGTAATATTATGGATATTTAGACAGAATGTGAACAAGGTCACACAGCTAGATGGCAGTTGGTTGAATAACACACTGGGCAAAAAATGCCTACAGGGCAAATAATGCCTAAAAGGTCAACTTATACACTACTACAGCGGTAGTAAAATAAAAAAAGTAAAATAAAAAAAAATGAATATTAAAAAAAAAAAATTAAAGTTGGTGCTGCTGAACTACTAGGAGCAGCAGATTAGCACACCAGTCCCACTCCCCAACACTGCTAGACTAATAGCACTGGGCTCTTATAGTAGTAGTAGTAGTAGTAGTAAAACAACAAAAAAATAAATAAAAGCAGTCCTTACAAGGACTACTGTTATTGCAGCAGTCAGCAGATGAGATCAGAAGCAGGACAGCTGCCCACAGCAGCTACATACAGAGCACTGCAGTAGAAGGTAGATTACTAGCCAGCAAAGCTACCTAAGCTTAAATGTCCCTCAAACCCCTGCAGACTTCTGTCCCTCCAATAACAGAGCAGTATCAAAACGATTACTAGCCAGCAAACTTTCAACTGTCCCTGAAATCACTAACAGGCAGCAGCTCTCTCCCTACACTATCTCTTCAGCACACACAGGCAGAGTGAAAAAACGCTGCAGGGCTTCGGTTTTTTATAGGGAAGGGGAGTGGTCCAGGGGAGAGCTTCCTGATTGGCTGCCATGTACCTGCTGGTCTGGGGTGAGAGGGCAAAAAAAAGCGCCAACAATGGCGAACCCAAAATGGCGAACGTCGCGCGACGTTCGCGAACTTCCGGCAAGCGCGAACACCCGATGTTCGCGCGAACAAGTTCGCCGGCGAACAGTTCGCGACATCTCTATATATTACCCTTGAAAGAAGTGTCCATGAGCACCATGTTTCCCACAATCCTTTAGTTACTGCACCTGCTTCTGACAGTGAATGGCAAGGCAGGTGGGTGTAAATAAAGGCTTATTTACTTACAGCATGTGCAAGCGATAGGCACATTTATTTAAACAAAGTTGTGCTCAATTATATGCTATTTGGGTAGCATTTGTGCCTTACTGCATTCCTGTAAAGTAAGTGCAATAAGAAATGATTCCCCTCACAGCAGCTCTGGGAAATCTACTCAGTGCAGCTTTGGGTAGTGATGAGCGAATAAATTCTCCAGGCATGGATTCACATCGACTTTCCACATATGGCGGCCCGTAAATGTTATCACGAAGCTGTGGCGAAAATTCACGGCTACAAAAAATAATTGGCGCGCGCATAAAAATTATTTGGACGCCCATTGACTTTAATGCAATTGGACAAAATAGACTCGCATATAAAAATTGTCGCTTGCGTCAAAATTGTTTTGACGCCCATTGACTTAAATGTGTTTCTCGAATTTCTCGCCGTTTTGCTGATTTTTTCGGGACACATTCACCCATCACTAGCTTTGTCTTAATTACTGCTTCTTTATGAAAAAGTGTAAGAACTTAGATTTTTTACATCATATCCCTATGTCTATTTTTAATGGCCTTCAGAACAAGGGAGTACAAGGCTGAAACTTGCTTAAAGTGGTTGGTTAAAAGGCTATGGCAGATTGGTCATGTCCTACTTCACTTCTCATCTGCTTTCCATATGCTTCCCACTGCATTATACTGCCGCTGAGAAGTTTTTTGCCTGCAGCAAGAAAAGAAAGCATGTATATTTGGATGCTAACCTTCACCTTAGTCAGCCTGCTGTAGCATTAAGCCTACCTAGCTTTTTCTCAGCAGGGGGCAGATGGTGGATTTCACTCTAGGTCCTGAAGCAGTTAGAATGTGCCATCTGTCTTCTGTAGAGCCAAGAGCTATAAAGACTGAGAACTACTGTGGGATACATGCAGGAGAAGCTCCTCAGCTTAAATGCCGTACAGGTATATATATTTTTTTTTTTTCAATCACAACCTCAACATCATGACACAAATGTAAATTTCAGGTATCAGAACTATACCCTTAGGTGCTCCACTTACATTCTGTATCCGCAGGCAACATTATATACTGCTCTCTGGAAAAACTAAATTTTAACTGGTTTTCCACCCTGCAAATGTGTTTTCTTGTAACAACAAGCTAGAAGCCCACATACTGTCTTTATTATAACAGAAATAATAAAGATATCCTTTTTTTTCCTGGTGTATAAACTTGAATAGGAAATGAAGGATGAAGACAGAGGGAAACATTTCCTGAAAGTTTAAATTCTGGTGTTTAACTGCTTATTAGCCTTCATTTTGAGTCGGAAACACTGAAGAATTTGCTACCACACCTAACAATCATGTTCATACTTGCTGCAATAATGATAAAGCTTTGGCACAGTTCCCAGGCACTTAAAAATGAGATTACCATGTGGTAAATGAACTGCATCTTGCTGCACTCACACAAAGCACAAGGGCAAATTGTAATGTGGATAAAGACCTTGCCATGTGGTGGACACAGGTAGATTTTATCAGTATATTGCCATTACTATACATTGCTTTGCAAAATTAGTTATTGTTTTTTAGTGAAGGACAAAAAAACTAAATGAATTTGGCAATGTATGGCACTATAGTATTTCTATCTCAAACGCCCAGAAATGCAAAAATAAGAGCTGTATTAGTATCATCAACGATCCAGGGCATGTATGAAAGCACCTCATCTTTGCTCTTATTAAACTCCTCAGTTACATGTAATACTGTATCCTTATACAATTCTTATTTGTTTTTTGCCAACATATTGTGCAGCACTTAAAAGAGAAACGAATTCAAGCATACAAGACATTAAGGGGCACATTTACTATAGGTCGAATATCGAGGGTTAATTAACCCTCGATATTCGACCATCAAAGTTAAATCCTTTGACTTTGAATATCGAAGTCGAAGGATTTACCGCAATTCGTTCAATCGAACGATCGAAGGAAAAATCGTTTGATCGAACAATTAAAACCTTCAAATCAAACAATTCGAAGGATTTTAATCCATCGATCGAACGATTTTCCTTCGATCAGAAATTGCTAGGAAAGCCTATGGGGACCTTCCCCATAGGCTAACATTGGTTCTTGGTAGGTTTTAGGGGGGAAGTAGGTGGTCGAAGTTTTTTTTAATGAGACAGTACTTCGACTATTGAATGGTGGAATAGTCGAACGATTTTTAGTTTGAATCGTTCGATTCAAAGTTGAAGTCGTAGTCGAAGGTCGAAATAGCCAATTCGATGGTCGAAGTAGCCAAAAAAATATTTTTACTTCTACTCCTTCACTCGAGCTAAGTAAATGTGCCCCTTAATCTTTACAAAACCCAAGCTTGCCCCATTTGGTCAACCACAGGATGGCTGCTACAATTGCTATACCCTGAACTGACAGCATCCTTTATTATTGAATGAAATTATTCATTGTTCACAATTGTTAGGACAATGTCTTTGAATGCTACACAGGAATAAGAGTCGAAATTGGATTTTATTATACCCAAGCGGACTGGGCATCCGCCATTCCTGTATCCCTTGATGTAAAATTAAATAAAATAAATTAAAAAAAGAGAGAAACTAATTCACTGTCCTCCAAACTCTAAGGTTAAATGGGTAGTTCACCTTTAAATTCATTTTTTTGTATGACGAAGACATTGATATTCCGAGCAAATTTGCAATCAGTCTTCATTTTTTATTTTTATGTTTTTTCAGTTATTTAGCTTTCTGTTCAGCAGCTCTCCAGTTTGGTACTTCAGCAGCAAAATGGTTGCTAGGGTCTTATTTACCCAACAACCAGGCTGTGCTTTGAATAAGAGACTGGAATATGAACTGGGGAAGGGCTGAATAGGAAGTAAAGTAGAATAACAATAACATTGTTTACAGAGCAATAGTTTTTGTCAGTAACCCTCATTTAATAGCTGGAGAGAGCCAGAAGAAGAAGAAGACAAGTAATTCAAAAACTATAAAAAAAACAAAATATGAAGACCTAGTACAAAGTTGCTAGGAATAAGACATTCTATAACCCATCAGAAATCACAGGCCCCTGTACAACACAATTTTTCCCACCCACCCCAGTCTGGCCCAAAGCCCAACCCCAGATTCCGCCAACCCCCACAAAGTAAAAAGGCCACACAGACATGAGCGCTAAAACTTTTGGCTAACTGATTATTAAGTCCCCCCTGGCAGGACCCAGCACAATCGTTACAAATATATAATATAAATAATAAATGCTTTGTTTCACTATGTGTACATAAAAGAAATAAAAAGGTAAAATAACTACTTATAGTTTGTTAAAATGTATCAAGATACTACTACAAGGCAACAATGTGGTATGAAAGTGTATTACATTGTAGTCAAGAGATAAGTTCACATTGACCAGCTATGGGTCTTCAATCACAGACTCTAGCTGAGGCTAATATAAGTGTCTGTAATTATATTTGATAAAATATATCATGCTTTCTAGATCTGATGCAAGATGTTTGAAAGTGCGGACTAAACTGGACATTATGGGACAGCTTCAATTCAGTGGGAAAGTCGATCTCATGGTTTAACTTCCATGGAGAATGCCACTGGAATCTGTGTAAGATTATTACATTGAATTAGGAGATACGTTTTTCTCATGGAATCGAATCTGGCCCTGCGTACAAAAAAAGCATATAATATAAGGTGTTTTCTTTTTCTGCTGTTAGTGTTTTTTTAGATCTGGTGCATGGGGTATATAATCCACCATCTTGTTACAGACGCTGTTATGCGCCTTGTTCCTGCTGGGCCCTCAGCAAAAAAACTTTCTGGAGCTCACACTGTAACTAAACCTTCTGCAAAAGCACCAGAGAATCTTTCAGTGGACCCAGTACCCATTGGGCCCCATCCTAGGCAAGTGTTATCAAACCATTGCCTTTCCAGAAGCAATCTTATTTAGCACTTACTAGAGATCATTTAGCCAGTGTACGGCAGGATGCAAACTGCAATAAACCAAAGTGCATAGGCCCTACAGGGCACAATTTAATCTGTTCATGTGACAAAGGTAAAGGTTCTTGGCCAGATCTTGTTTACATACTCATTGCAAAAAAAGTGCATTTTTTGTATACAAACTGCTATGTCTTTTACCCACACTGCAGCATTTTCTCCTAGACATCCTGTATAATAACATCCACCACAAAGTGCTTGCACGCATTTTCATGGTAGGAATAGCATCATTTCTGGCACACCAATGCATGTAATGTTAATAACTACATTAGGCAGTTGTGGCTATGGTCACAGGCCTCAATATGGATTATCATTGCACTAAGGAACCATCATGTCATTTACACTAGAAGAACTACTGGCACAAAATAAATGTGATTTTGCCCTGTCTATCACAATCCCTGATGTCACACATTACATTTTTCTACTTGGTAATTATAAAGATCTATGTTTTCTTTTATGCTGCTTTTATGTTGAATATCTTTGCTAACACAGAATATTTCAGGCAGTCACTGGTTTTTACACTGGGCTTTACATTTTGCCTAAAATAAATACACAGCTTGATAACTAAGGCAGTGATGCCTGCCACTCAAGTGGTGATATGTGGTGTATTTGATTTCTATTTTTTTGCCCAGGATGATAAAAAGCCCCCATGAATGATGATTATTACACCTGTTTTATAGTTCATTTTAAGTGCCTGGAATGAGAAAATGCACCAAATAAAAGGGAGATTGAAGATCCAACAGCTTACTATTATTTGCTTTTTTAATATAGGATACATTGGGCAACATGGTCATCTATATAACGCTCTACCACTGGAACAAGGGAAACCCTAGGGACACAAACATGGGAATGTGAAAGTTACCAACAGGTAAAACCAGAGACTCCTTTTTCTCACCATAGTTTAACCAGGCACCGACCATTGCAAACAATCATCACTAATGAAATTACAGCTAGGGTGTCAGGTGTATACAAAAATGACTGTTATATACCTTTTTACTCAGTCTAAACAGAACAATAATGTGCTATAGGTAATATCCTAGAGCAACAGCTGCAGCAAATGAGGAATAGAGCAGATTTGCAGGTGAGGCTGATAAGAAAGTTTGGCCTCTGCTTTACAATCCCTATATTAAAAGTCACCACATTCTGTATGTATAGAGTGGAGAATGGGTTGTTGTCAATAGAGAGCCAGCAATCTAATAGCAGCTCCTAACAAACCTAGAGCAGAAATCCACATAGATATTTCGTTATTTGGTTGTTAAGATGTTATGGGGCCTATCCATTTGTCCTTATTACACAGACACACCAATGAAAGGCGTTAAAAGGGTGGCTGACCCTTAAGTTAACTTTTAATGTTTAATCATTTTAATTGTTATAAAATTCCAATTACCAATTTCCAATCCGTTTTCTTTTTTTATGGTTTTAAAATGATTTGCCTTTTTCTTCTGACTCTTTCCAGCTTTCGAATGGGGGATCCCATCTAAAAAACAAATGTTCTGTAAGGCTACAAATGTATTGTTATTGTTACTTTTTTTGGCCATCTTTCTAATCAGACCATCTCTTATTCAAATTGCTGTCTCTTAGTCAAATCAATTTGTGGTTGCTAGTGTAATTTGGACCCTAGCAACCAGACTGCTAAAAGTGCAAACTGGAGAGCTGCTGAATCAAAGGCTAAATTACCCAAAAAACACAAATAATACACAAAAAAATTAAAACTAGTTGGAAATTGTCAGAATATCACTCCTTACAACTTACTAAAATTTAAAGGGGTTGAACACCTTTTATTAACTTTTAGTATAATGTACAGACTGATATTCTGAGATAATTTGCAATTGGTTTTCATTTTTTATTATTTAAGGTTTTTGAGTTATTTAGCTTTTTATTCAGCAACTCTTCAATTTGCATTTTAAGCAATCTGGTTGCTAGGGTGCAAATTTCCCTAGCAACCATGCATTGATGAATAGGAGAGGGTCTGAATAGAAAGATGAATAATAGCAAGTAGCAATAACAATACAAAGCATTTGCTCTTTAGAAGGGGTCAGCGATGCCCATTTGAAAGCGGCAAAGAGTAAGACGAAAAAAGCAAATAACTATAAAACTTTAAAAAATAAATAATGAAGACCAACTGAAAAGTTGCTTAGAATTGGCCATTCTATTACATACTAAAAGTTACCTTAAAGGTGAACCACCCCTTTAAGTAGCTCTCCAGTTTGCAATTTCAGCAATCTTGTTGCTAGGGTCCAAATTACCCTAGCAACCATGCATTGATTTCAATGAGAGACTGAAATATGCATATGAAAGGCCTAAATAGAAAGACGATTAATAAAAAGGAGCAATAACATTACATTTGTAGCCTTGCAGAGCATTTGTTTTTAGATGGGGTCAGTGACCCCCATTTGAATACTTTAAAAAGTAGGCAAATTATAAAAAAAATTTACAAGAAAGAAAAATTGAAGACCAATTGAAAGGTTGCTTTAAAATAGTCGTTCTATAATGGCTATTTAAATGGGAACTCCACAAAAACATAACTTGAGCTTTTTGAAAAGTAAACACAATTTCAAGCAACTTTGCAATATATATCAATTAAAAAATATGCAGACTTTTCATGAATGAATGTAATGGTTTTGAACAGTTTCCTAAGTCTAGCCCCCTGTTCTCCTGCTGATCTCTCTGACTACTTTGCTGAGCTGTCTGACTACTGTTACTTTGTATCAACAGCCAGCTGTCCTCAGGCTGCATCCTCCAACATCACAGTGCAAGAGAAGTTGTTACAATTTGTAACATCAGTGTTTAGTCCCTCCTTCCCTGCCAGGATTTCAAATGATGAAGAAAGAAAAGACCTGTCAAACAGCTGGATTTCAGCATATAAAATGGCATTTATTCATATGTTTAAAAGAAACAGGTAACTGTGATGGGTATATTAGGCGTTTCAGTGTTATGCGGCCTCTTTATCAAATTTATCAGAGTTCCCATTTAAGCATGATCAAAGCAATTATTTTCTGGTTCCTACATTCCTTTCCTTTCATTTTCCTTAAATGCTAGCAGCAGAATTATATATGGTACAGAAAAGGCTGCTGGCAAGTTTAGTGTGCCATACTTCTTTTAGAATTATCCTGCAACCCTTGCTTTCCACCCTATTTGCTTATTAATATTTGGGTCCCTTTCTGAACATGTGCCACTAGCGCTACACCGGCCATTGGGGGCGCTATACGTGCCTGTGTGAATAACCTTAGTATGTATGTATGTATGTATATTTTTATTTGTATAGCGCTCCTTGAGGTCAAAGCACTGTACAGCAAAACAATAAATTAGTAGTAACAAACAAGGGGTCATTAAAATAAAAAGTAACAATAAGTGCATTATTAGAAATACAATTGACATAAATATAAAATATAATTACAATACAGATTAAGTGCTCAGTGTCAATGAAACAAAAGGCTAGACCTACCCTGTAGGTCTTACAGTCTAAATGGGAGGGTAACATACAGACACAATTCAGAGGGGTATTAAGGTGCTGTAGGTTACAGTTTGTTACACTGTTATATAAGTGCCAGTTCCCAGTTCAGGTGTTATCCAGGTGCTCCCAGAGGTAGTCTTTGAGTTTCGTTTTAAAAACACTGCAGGAGGTTTTAGAAACACTGAAATTAATTTGGCAGAACAAAAAAAAAATCAGGTGTTACTTTCCAAGTCCCAGCCCTTTCCCATAGACTTCTACTGTGTATCTATCTTATGCACCGTCTAAAACCCCTGGTTTATTCTCAAGTCTCAACTATGCGCACAAGCCCTCAAATCTTTTCTCACTTAGTGGTTTCCTAAACCAATAGGGGAATGCGCAGAACGCAAAACTAGCGCTAATTCTTTCCAGGAGACTCCTGTATCAGCAAACATTCTGCGCCGGTTTCAGAACTTCATTCAGTTTGTAGAGGGGCGATTCGTTTCCTTGGTGTCCTGTCTGGGTGCCAGTGTAGGGGGAGGGGCTCTGCTGGTGCCAGGCAGCACCCAGTGCCACACTGAGATCTCCTATAGTTTTGTACCTACAATATTGCTTAGCCCCACACCAAGGGGTTCACTAAAGCGCCGACTGCCACATTCATTAAAAGATTATTTGAGATTCATTAAACAGAGGGGAGGGTCTTTATAATTTGCTTACTGCATTTCATACTTTTAATCCATAGTCTACCAATAAAAAATGGCAGCTGCTCTGTATGTCCAGCTCTTTTGTTACGTGTGTCCAGATTCACTAAACTACACTTGTTTCGCATTTACAATTATCAGTTGTTTCCCCTGGGATAACTCCACAATTTTACTGAATATGCTGTTGTCAGTATCAACTGGGGAGGAAATTACCTAATTACTAATTATCACTCTATCGACGAAATGTAAAAAAAACTTTATAGTAACACCTAAAACCTGGGTCAGAGTTATACTGATGCTACCAATGTATCAATGCACACTGGGGTGACTATTATCAAGTGTTTCTTTATTATAACATTTTTATATATCTTACATTTTGGTACCAACAATGCATTGCATTTACCTGTCATTTTACTTTTTTCCATTATGAGGAAATATCCTGCATGAACCTTTAGTGAATCTTTTTTTACCACCAGAATTTAAAATGACAGGTATATGAAGGGCATTGTGGGTGAAAGCAATGCTTTGTGGGTATATCAATTTAAAACCTCATCATTTGCTGAAGGGATTACCTCCAAAATGTTCGTATTCACTTGAAAAAAAAGAATTGAGCAAAATTAATATCAAACAGTAAAGCCAGGTCAGACCAGGGATAATACAAGGAAAATGTGTTATAATAAAAATGGGTGCAGGTATCAGTTAAAATAAAATCCAATATTTAATTTAAAAAAATGCATGTATAGATTTTACAGCTGGATAGGAGAATATAGTAAGATTAAAAACGAGTAATTAGCTGAGTCTTCAAATCACAACTTCCAGCCTATCACCACTTTTGCCTGGGTCTATTTAAAAAAATACAATTTCCCCAATCTTGCAAAGCCCTTCCAACCTGGATTTGTTGCACGTATTACTTATAACTATAACAAACGATATCCTGGTTCATTTTCACTGGTCACTGCCAAGCCTATTGGCTTTTTATAGCTGCTTCTTAACATATGAATAGAAAAGATTTGAAGATTATGATTGATCGTGCATACATTTACAATGACACATACAGTAAGAATAAATGGTACATAGATAGATAGATAGATAGATAGATAGATCTATATATATATATATATATATATATATATATATATATATATATATATATATATATATATATATATATATATATATATATATATTGTAGGATATTGTAGGAAGTCTGTATTGTTTATTTGGTTTATTTAGTGCCTAGTATAACCCCACCCCCAAACTGCTTGGATTTATACAGCAGCTAATAATGAGTAGTGTATGGTATCTGTAACACCCACAACAACGCGTTGGAGCCCAAAGCAGTGTTGGCATAATTTGGACATGCTGTGGGTTGGTGCAGAATGTCTGCTCTGGGTACAGTCTGCTTGAATTCTATGTGTATATATGTCCTACCTACATACCCATAATTATCTGTTCCTCTGATCTCTGCTGTTCAGCAGGCAGGAGTGCATGAATGTGGTGTTACACACAAGGCAAAGCAATAAAAGCGTTTGATGTACATTTGGCCTGACTCCGAGTAGGAAAATATCCGAGGTATTTACAATCTGTTGCCCTTATATCGCTCTGAGCTCACCTGAAGAATTCCTTTGAAATGATTTAGGGGTAGGGAGCAGATGAGTGGCCGGATAATGCCGATCTGAGGTCGTTTTTTTGCCTACGGATATACAACTTCACTAGTCACTAGATTGCAAGCTCTTCAACAGAAGTACGTCTGTCTCTTAAGTTCAACTATTCCACTGTTAAGTGGGCTTTAATGTCTTCTATACTCTATACAGCTTGTAAGCCAGTCAGGATAGGGTTAAAGGACATACATGAAAGCGCTCGCTCTCTGCGTCTGTGTCGGTGACATTGCGCATGCACTCTCACTCTCACTCGCACTTGCAACTTCTATTTCACTTCCCAAACTTCAGCAGGTCACCTCTCCACCAACTGGAGGATCAAAGACAGATCCCCATGTAACCCAGGGTTCCCCGGTATTTGTAAGCAGCCTAAGGATCTCAATGCGCGGTCAGAGTCAATAGTTTCTAAGGGAGGATTTTCTCTGGCCTGTGCCAGAATTCTGCACAACCGGCCGGACTGGGGGAGAGGGGAACAGAGCTTGCCCACCGCTGCCAGTAATCGCCCCCTCCGATCTATAGCTCGAAATAAAAGATTAAAGAAAATCTGAAAGTGCCCGAGCGGCAGGGAAAAGGGCAAGGACTTACTGTCGTGGCTTGAGGTCCCTTTGGCAGCTGAACCCTCACAGCAGCTCAGAAAGCGACGTAATCCACACTAAGTGCCTTGTCCCACTGTCCCAGCATTAAAGAGACCCGGCAGCTGCGATGGTGGACAGTTAAGATTATATATGATGTAAATACATTGTAGCTTTGTCAGCTCCCCCAAACCATAAAACTTACTTTAATGACATCACGTGCTCAGTGAGAGCCATTCAGGGCCTTTCCTTAGGGCCATTCACATAAATAACCTTCCAAACTTTTAAACTACTAAATTCACATAGAAGCCAGGAGTATTTGCGCTAATTTACTCCCTTAAACTAAAAGCACTTTCCCTTTTAAGACCTGGGACCAATATGGGCATTTTTACTTCCCCTAGCTAGGCAAACTAATAGGCAGCCCAGTGTGCAAAGGAAAGGTAAGTGTTTTGTCTTTTGCCTTTTTTTTATATATATATATTCCTAGAAATTGATCTGTTTGCTCTTTGAGTCGCATATTTGTCTGGGACCCAGGACTTTGGTTTCAACCCTACCATCTGTGCTGCCAAGCCGGGGTATGTGGGTGGCGACCGAAATCAGCACTTTACATATGGGATTTTAGGAACCCCAAATAGCAGGTGGAGGGGATTCCCTGTGTCTTTATAGAGATGGTTATTATAGATTCAAAAACAGATATTGATTTTCTAGTTGATATCATGTCATTTGCTCCATGTATGTCCTGCCCACGGGTTTTAAGATTAGACTACAACTCCCAGCATCCTCTTAGTACTGTATCTGAACAAGGTTGATTTCATTTTATTTACCCCATTTATGTCCTGCTTCAAGCTTGGACTACAACTCCCAGCATCCTCTTAGTACTGTATCTGAGCAAGGTTGATTTCATTTTATTTGCCCCATTTATGTCCTGCTTCAAGCTTGGACTACAACTCCCAGCATCCTCTTAGTACTGTATCTGAACAAGGTTGATTTTCATTTAATTTGCCTTATCCACGGCTGTAAATTGATATATATCATTTATATTATATATATATAGAAGGGAGGTGTCATAATTGGGTTATGGGGCAAAGAAAGGTCAAGGGAGGCACAATGGGCTAAAGATTGTGTGCCACAAAATCCAGAGAGTAGCATGGCAACAAAATCTAGACCAGTAAACCCATAGGATTCCGCAAATCTTAAACCAAATCTGATCATTCTCCCCCCACCTCACGCTTTTCTGATAAAGACAAAAGATTAAAGGCGAGACAAGCTTAAATCAGGGTTTTCTTCAAAGGTTTTTTTTGGCACCCATTGCCAGGAAGCTGTTTGCGTGTGTAATGTCTAGGGAAGTGCCATAAAGTTTTATGGAGCTATTAACTTGCTCCACGCATTTGTCCAAACTGTAAATAGTTCCCAGGCCAGAACAGAGATAACAGAACCAGGAGCTTCCCAGGCAACTGCACACTTTTACACATCAAAAGGGCCACTGATTCCCTGTTTGTTACCCTCAGTCTTTGCTTTAATTATAAGGCCAAAGCTGCAATGTAAAGTCTCCATAATTGCAAGAGCCTGACGTTTCCAGGTATGTTATTCATTTTCTTCCATTCCAAATACTTGTAACAATGTATAGGGTGAAACCCAAACCGCTATTGGGATTGATGACTGGTATTCAGATTTATCCAATTATGGTTTTCCTGAAAAGTTTGACTTGAATAAGATTATTGCAGTCTAGGGTCTGACCTAATCACAAAGTGACTTTATTCAACTTAATAGAAATGTTCCCCTAAACAGAAAAGTAAAGCAAACTCTTGTTCATTCCATGTTGTCCTCTTCAGGAATATACAGTGTTATATAAAGAAAATAGAATTGAGAGCAGATTTGGATTATTTATCATTGCAAAAATACAAATTCCCTTTACACTGGGGCAGCTCCCTGAAATTCGTTTCCCAGTGAAATTTAAAAAAAAGAAAGGCACGTTTTGCCATTGCACTTGTTATATTACTTGCTGTTTATTCAATATGACAAAATATAGGTTCCATGATTTTTTCACATATGAAATTACAACCAATAAATATATGCATTACATGATCAGATAAAACTGACTAGAAAGGATTATATTAAAACGAGGATGTACAAACTGTTTCTTAGACGCTTTTTTTTAGCATTACTTACGCAGAAATAAAAAATAAAATAAATTACACATTAAAAACCTTTTTTTTTTATCCTAATAAAAAAAAGTTTGCTCGTTTTTGTTTCTCCAACATGCCAATAAAATCAGCACACAAACACTTCCAAAACAAATAATATCAAAAGTATATGGACAAAATCAACTTATGATACACAAAAACTGGGGTGTTTTTTTTTTTCTTTTTGTAACATAAGCAACAGCTACTGAAACATAACATGGCAGGAAAAACAAATTCACTTTATAGTGTGTATAATATGAAAAGACTTTACAAGTGCATGAAAGGATTAATGTGTGGATTGTATACACACACACACACAGACTCGGGTCTATTCCATTTCGATGGAACGAATGGAGAAGTTTTAACTTAAAAACCTCTTCCCCTGTTTTTTTTTTTATTTTTTAATACATTTCCATATCTAACCGGCCATTAAATCTATGACCCCTATTATAGTAAGCACAATATAATACAGCCACACTTTCCCTGCCCTCTTCAGCCTAAAGATCTCAATTAGCATTTTCTCCCCCAAAAGAACTCTCTTTGACCCCAGACAGCTTGCAAGTCTAATACAATGCCGCTCGGGAAATTACATAGAGCAGGGAGTTGCCAAGACTATTTTTTTCCAGAGTTTTTCATTAAAACAAAATTGGTCAAAACAAAACACATAAGACAAGATACAGGTCTATACACTATTTTGTTTGGGGAATAAAAAGAGTATGAACGGGCGCTATATATTACATTAGGGCCTTAGATCCTTACAAATGACTTTGGATCCCTGTGGACTCCTTCTCTTCCCTTGGTCTCCCCTCACACAAAATAAAATGCAGAAAGTTTCATCAAGTAACAAAACTAAGGTTAAATATCTGCCTTCTCCGGTCTCTGCTCCTTTACATGGAGTCTTTGCTCTTGACTTTTGTGTCTTTCTTCCATTTCATCCGTCGGTTCTGGAACCAAATTTTGATCTGCCTCTCGTTTAGACAGAGGTTGTTGGCGATCTCTATGCGCCTTCGGCGAGTCAGGTATCTATTAAAGTGGAATTCCTTCTCCAGCTCCAGGGTCTGGTATCGAGTGTAACTTGTCCGGGAACGCTTCCCGTCCGTTTCTAAGAAGTAAAGGGGGGACAAGGGGAGGGGGCAAGCAAAAAAAATAATCAGAAGAAGGTCTTATAAGACACACAGTCTCTGCTTTGCGCAAATAAAAACTTCCACCCCCCCCACACAATTTATTTCAACCCAAACAGAGCAATTTGATTTTTCTAAGAGAAAAAGTGCAGCCACTGTTTGTAGAAATAGTCACTTCCAATCTAATTATTTCAGATTCCTTTATTCTTTAAAGAAACAAAATATATATTCGTGCGTAATTCTACAACTCACTTGTTTTTGGTTGCCTTAGTAATTGCACTCATTTAGTCTATTTATGACTATATAGTCATATTAAATTGATCTTTAAAAAATGGTTTCTCTGTAAGCATACATATATAAAAGTTGTAATGCTATTTTATTTTATTTTATTTTCGTTTTTTTTCCCTGTCTCCTTCCAAAAAATGTGGAATTACCGTCTTTCCTACGCGTTGTGTTCCTATGATCCAATTATGCTGTCATAAATTTGAGCGTCTATAGCCTGTAAGCCTTTTAGTGGACAGTTTTACGAGCAATTGATGCCTTAGTCGTAAAATTTACGACCCCAGGTTTTTTATTATTTGCCCCGTATGGCCTATAAAACCCAATGCAAAAGCCTATGAAACAAAATCAAGAAGTGAAAGTTTACCATGGCTCATGTGCAGTTTGGTCATCCAAGGATATATTTGTGGTGGCTGCTGCTGCTGCTGTTGCTGCTGTGGTTGCCCACCTTGTGGAGTGCTCTGTGCCGGCTCAGTTTTGATGCTCTCCATCCCTTTAGATCTCTCCTCCAGCGCTGTAGTCGCAGCTTTCTGATTGTAAATCCCAGAGTTGAGGGCACTCTGCTCTCCTCTTCCCACAGTGTGCCCAGAAGAACCCATAACAGTGCAGGAGGGCCGCTCAGGGTTAGCAGTTGGGTTTGAAGGCATGTCCAAAGCGCTCAGAGAGTTAGAAGAACCAGGAGAAGGGAATGTAATGCTCAGATCCAACCCACTGTAGCAGTACCTGGATGAAGGGACCTCGGATACAGATCCATAATTCCCATAACTTTGCATGGAATAGGCTGGAACGTTTTGACTTTGCTTATAGAATGAATTGGCTACGTACGAACTCATGGCTGATTATTGTTATTATTAGTTGTTTTTTTTTTTTTTTGCACCCTTTGATTATGGTTGATTTGTGGCCCTTTGAAGTTCAGGGGTTTTGTTCTCTAAAGTGCAGAATTTATAGCTGGGGATTCCTCTTTCTTTATTCTATGTGCTCTGCCCAAATATGGGATGTTTAAATAGAATCACGTGATTCCGTTGGCCAGTCATAAATTTGGCTTGATGACCCCAGGAGGTTATTGATGGAAGCCTGTGAAACGTATCTGATATGTTGGCGGCACAAACCGAAGGCCCCAAGTTGGGAAAAGAAGACAATGAGACCACAGCGTCACCTGGTGCCAGTTGGGTGGTAGAGCACCTGATAAACATGGCTGCTCTGTACGCTCCACCATGGCTGCTGCTGTAGGTCAATGATTTTGAGTATTTACTAGAATTTTACATTTATATTCCATCAACGACCACTCTTTAATTTTTAATGGTCGCCTAATTATGGATAAGGATTCCAGTGGTTGGAGGAGTCGTTTCATTTTCATTTTTCCCAATAAAAGAAAGGACGCTTTTTATTTAACTTAATGCTCCCGGGAAATTAATTGCGCGTGGTAATAATTGCCTTTGTGATCCATAAATTGCAATATTAATTAAGATCAGCTTGACCGTGGTGATCTGTTTAATCATGAATAGGCTCACACCTTAACAGGAGGCGTGTAAGCACCTTGACAGACATGGATCTCAGCTCAAAGGATAATAAACCAGTGTCACCTCAAGACTCCGGGACCCCCAGCAATAAGCACCTTCTATCTTTCTCCATCACCCTCTCTGTCTGTATCTCAATCCGCTGCTTTGTTATATGCTCAAAGATCTCCATATCTCAAGTTTGTAATCACTGGATGTGTTTTGATCACTGAAGGGAATCAGTGGCCCTTTGCACACAGTTCTGCTTGGCAGACCATAGATCTGGGGACACATTTTATTTGGCAAAGTTCCCCTGTGTTGTGATGAGTTTGTTTTCGGCTTTGTCAACAAAATAAGTGAGCCCTGTTGATGGAGAAATATATATAACACCCGGGGTGAGAAGTTGAGCGAATATACAGTAGAATTGGGGGATGTAGTGGTCTGAGCGCGCAGCACAAGGCTCCAGTGGATTTAGCGATCTACTCAGCCTTAATTGCGCCCAGAGTTTATGGTGGGGCATCAGATTTACTGCACATTTTCGAATATTTCCTGCTATTTTGAAATAAGCGCAATACAGCGATTGTCTTTACTGGCCAAATAAAACGTTAATGGATTTTATTTTTACATCCATATTTACATGAATAGGAGAACCAAAATCACCCCCCCCCCAAAAACAAAAACAAAAAAACAATCCAATGCGCTTTACGTGTAGCATTTTGGTAAAATCAGTGTAATTTATTTGATAATATACCAGAATGATCAGCCCCTTTATGTGTGCTGTATATAAGTTGTCGATTAGAGAATCTGGGGCTTAAATTGCACAAATAGTCGCTTGTTTTGTTTTGTAGATTGCAAGGATTTGGCACAAGGGAGTTATAGAAAGGGGGATCTTAATTTAATAGTGGGAGATATTTGCCCAATATTGTATAATATTTTACATTTCTTTCTGTGGATGCTAGGGGTAGCAAGGACATTTTAAGCAAAATGTAAGTGTAACAAATGTAGTAAGTGTATAGGAAGTTGCCTGGCTGGGTTGAATAACATTTATTGTACTTTGAGGCAATAAACCTGCTGCAGGGGAAGGAGAGAAGATGGATTCTGTTTGGGATAAAGGCACAGCTGTCCAGAGCAAGGAAACACACACATCACAATTAAAAATAATATCAGTTTTATTAAATACTCAACACTTTGTCCATAGGACGTGAACTTTATACATAATAGTGAAACACAAGATGTAACCATTTCTACTGCTATGAGACTTCATTTACTGACTACAAATGAACACTGCAGCGCTACCATAAATAAAATACTGATACCACGGACACAATGGCTAAAAACTGAGGTTCACAGGGTAACTGTCACAGTATGGAGCATGGAAGATGATGGCCCAGAGAGTGTGGCTTTAGATACAGTCAGGACTTTGTGCACAATGGAATGCTAGATTTCACTTGGCCGCAGCTTAAAGGGTGAAGGGGACGGAGGAGAACTTGGGAGCAGCTTGGAATTTCTTGACATTAAAATTGTGCCAGGTCCATAGTCCCAAACACACGCGCAGGCAAAGTCTGTCGGGGTCTGTCCCTTTAGTTTGCAGGCAATGTTTCTATACAAGGAAATGTGTGGCTGTGGAACCCAGTCTTTTATTCAGAGTTCCAGGAATAACACAGAGACTGAGAGGAGGCAATAGCCAAGTCTAGTACATGGCAGGGAGGCAGCCCCTGAATGAATAGTCCACGTCTGGCTCTGGATAAATGTGGGTAGAAATATCTGTTTGTTTTTAATGCAGCCCAACCAAATCAATTGTGCCAGCTTAAAGGAGGAGGGGAGCAGACTTGCGCAGGGGGGAAGAGGAAGCCTTAGTGGGGTGTCTCTCCATTCACTCTTTGCCTTGTCCCTCTGAGTCCTCTCGCTTTTCCTCCTTGCCCCCGGCTAAACTGTCAGCCGCTGCCCCAGTGCCCCCAGACAGGGTCGATGTGAGGTTGCTCTCCTTTTTCCATTTCATCCTCCTGTTCTGGAACCAGATTTTGATCTGCCGCTCTGTCAGACAAAGTGCATTGGCGATCTCGATCCTCCTGCGCCGGGTCAGGTAGCGATTGAAGTGAAATTCTTTCTCCAGCTCCAGAGTTTGGTAACGGGAATAGATCTGGCGTCCTCTCCTCCTGTCCGTCCCATAGCCCACGCCTAGGGATTCAGACACAAGACAAACTGGACAGAATTAGTGAGAAAACACGCGATTGCCCAACTGATAACCCCCCAGCCAGTCTAGAGCCTTGCCCCCTAACTGCCATACAGCTCCATCTGACTCCAGCAAGACCCACCTAGCCTTCACCTAAGGGGGCTCCCAAACAAATACATTGTATGAATAGGCAACTAGCTGCCATTCCTTCCCAGCGCCCTGCTTTCTGAAATACGCGTATATATCATTTAATTAATGCAGATCCTATTGAAATAAATGCTATTTTTAATTTCCCTACAAACAATCATGCAGACATGCAACTCATTTTAGTGGGAACATTTTTTTTTTTTAAGTATTTATTTAAATCTTTCTCTAAGCTGGTTGAACTTTATTACCTATATTTTCCTCTTTTAATTAGAAAGCACATAAGCCATATTTGCTTGCAACAACTTAACAAATAAAAGGGCCTATAAGAGCAACTGGGAAAGGAACTAGTTTATTGCTTTTATGAGGCCATAAAAAAAGGAGCTGAGCTTGTTCTGCTGGGGGAGACGATCGTAAAGATGGTTGAGTTTATTTAATTTATCTGTGCGCGTAGCAGTGCAACTTACCACTGTGGGAGTTCATGCGCTGCATCCATGGGTAGATCTGAATGCTGCCTTTCTGCTCCTGCCCATTGCCTCTGTTTTGTTCACTGCTAAAATCCTGTGCAAGGGAGCTCTGCGTGTTGTGTCCCATTGAGTTCTGCCTGCAGCTAGTGAGCATGTCCTTGTCCTGGTAAAATGCGTTGGATCCATACTCATAGGGGCCCCGGCTGGAGCCAAACACAACATTATCTTGCGGGGTATAGAATGGAGACGAGTAGATCCTATTCTGAGCCACCGCTGCTCCATAAGTGGAAAAATGCCTAACTGGGTCATAGGCTGTGGAATTAAGGGCCACATTGGGGAGAACTTCTTGGCCACTGGCTAAATGGCAGGATAAGGAAGGGTTAGTGAAATAGGAATTCATATCTTCTCCTTTACCTGCCTGGAAGATTTCTTTAATATTTATTTCTGTCTCCAGTTTGTAGTCTGAACTAGATTGTTATAGGGACGGCTCCAATCCAGGACAGACAAAATGACAAAGTCAGCTGACCCACTTGGAGCCAATAGGAGGCGAGATGTCAAGAAAGGGAAAAAATTGGTTTTGCTTGTGTTGATTCCCCAGTTGAAAGTAGATGATACACTCAAAGTGAGACTCGCAATTAGAAAGAGGGGAATTAGTTTGGTGTGGGGAGAGGGGGGGAGGGGATTTCCTCGGTGTTTTGGGGGTCAGAACGACGGAGTTTAAATAAAATCTGCATTTTTCCCCCCCTGTGCGCAGTAGAAATGTAAAGTTCCCGATAGAATCGAATTTACATGTGGAATTTAGCAGTGATTTCAGCCATTTATTTATGCAGCCGACCCTGGGCACCCCCACATGCAATAAACGTGTGTGCAGAACTGTATATATAACCACAAGCACTTATTAAAGCATTATCAGCTGAGAAAGTACAGTGGGGGCTGTGGGACAAACATACCCCAACATTACGCAAATTCACTTCCCCAACTCTCTGCTTCTTCAGTCTGAATCTCGAAAACACCGACCTGCAATTAACTCGCTGCTCATTTGCATCTAGTCAATCGTCACTTTATTCAGTAGCAATGTCGCAGTCAGAGTTTGATATTGCTTTTATTTGGAGGTGTATACAATTAAATGACTTATTGACATAATTAGCAACATCTTTTGTTCTGGGGGGGCTTAATAATGCAATCATTAATAATACGAATCAGCCCATGCAACTGTATTTATTTATATATTTATTATTGTTTTTGCTATTTTACTAATAATGATGTCAAAGTCACAAGTATCACATGGTAATTTAATGTTATAAAAGTCAGATCCCCTCCAAAGTCCCCACATATAATAATTCCAGGTACAAGTAAACAGCTTATTCTATCAGGCAGTTTATTTTGTGGGACTGAGCACAGATATACTACCCAGACATATATTTTCTGTTGTTGGCAAGAAGGGGTTTTGTCTCCCCTCAGATACAATGAATTCCTAAAAGTCACTATTTGTAAGACTTACAAAAAGCAATATTTATTTTTTTAGGGCTGGCAAAGAAACCCGGATGCTGAAGGATTTTACGATCTTTTTCCTGTGAGCATCAAAGCCAAATAGAGGTTATAAAACCATAAAAATGGGAACAGACGAAAAGGGGTAGTTTATTGCCCTGGTATCACACTAGCAAATCCCTTGAGTGTAAACAACAAAAAGGAAGGGGAGAAAAAAAGAAAGAAAAAAAAGTTTTAAGTAAAATAAAGAAGAGACCATTTGAGATTGCTCAGCCTGTGTGTGGGACACTCCTGGGAAAGTAAGCAATTAATATATATCTATGTATATAAATAGACATAGATATATATATATATATATTATGGGGTGTGTGTGTATGTTGTTGATACTGGGATATTATTTCAATATACAGATATCACTGGTATAACTCCTTTACTTCATTTAGGATTATTTAATTTACCATTTTCTTTTTTTTTTTTAAGAATGTGTGAATGTGCAAACATTTTCCATTCCAGACCAGTACATGGAATGTTTGCATCTACAGGATTACTCACTGTATATAGAGACTGGTGTATAAAAGAACAGATTATATATGCTATGCTACTGATTCGTATAGTTATGTCTAAGCTCATGCATATCGGTAGGTTCAGCCATATATTTAAGTCATTTTTGTTGTTATAAATCTGGAGGTCTGTGCGCATTTGCGTGTGTTTGCACGTTGCATTTCGTTTGGGCTGCTTTATTTTATTGCTGGCTGATCAGCTTGTTTATTGCACTGTTTTATTGGGAAGTATATAGGGGGCCTATGCTTCTACTTTTATGTGAATGTCCCCCCATTGATTACTTTGTGAAGATATTATTTTAAGGGTAAGTGCCCAAGATTCAGGGATTTCAGTGAGACTGTGCTAGAATGGCGCTTGCCTTGCAGGGAAAGTTCACAGTTTTATTACAAGTCTAAGCAAAGGGCAAGGCTTATAGCACTAGTCGATTTATGGGGAGAGGAAAGCCGGCTAGCACATGCAATTTCAAGCAACAAAAGGAAACCATGGATTGTGCATTTTCAGCACTGGGAAATAAGTTTTAAAGCTATTCTTATAGTGGAGGTTGAATTTTCCTATCAGATACAGGTTGGCTGAACAGTCCCCCACCCCCACGAACCTCCACTTTTTGCCACAAGCTATAGTAGTGTGTGTGTGTGTGTGTCTGTATGGAGGTAATTGCCTGCAAGGTACAGTCCTTAAATGAATCCTGATACAATTATGTAAGCTCAGCAAAATTTGAAAGAACAGATGTTTATAACAGGAGCTCTGACTTGTGCTCAGCTCTCTATCCCCCTAGAGCTGCAACTCGCCAAATCCAAACACAGGAATATTATTTCAAGATTTACAGGTAAGAATCCCCCCCCCTCCTTCCTTTAACTCCACTTTGTAGAACTGATCCAAAAATGAGCATGAAGAATGGACAATTACGCTCTGGATTTTTCTAATTAGTGGATTGATTAAGTGATACACATAAAACAATTGCCTGTGCACACGTGTTTTCTATATCCTTCCTAATGAAGGCAAAGGAAACGACATCAAGGAATATATATATATTTTTTTTTTAAAGAGAGGGGGAAGCTTGTGGCAAAGCAGTCAGGGTTCATTTCAGCACTTGCATGTCACTAGCAGTGGCACCCATCTCTAAATCGCTCAACAACTGCCACTGATTATTTGAACTAAACGCCATTTGCTCTCTCTTCTATAAACAGTAAACCAGAATTATGTCATAAATAAAGGTATAGGTGCAGAACATTATTAGTAACATTAAATGTTCACTTTCACAGCATGAACTAATGTTGGTGCGATCAGACAGTAACTGTCCTCATAAAATCTAAGTGGAATATGTATGTGCGGTGTGTGGGTGTATTTAACACGATTAAACAAGACAAGGTACTGCTGGACATAATACACCAGATATATAAATACAAAGTACCTATCCTGCTTAGCCTTTTAATTTAAATGTGTGATTGAATGCCTAGTAGAGTCCATACCTTTTTATTTATGTATGATATCAGCATGCAAGCCAATGGGCCATTAAGAATTCAGCACATTGTATTGCTGGAGAGCTGAATGTGTTGTTATTGATCAGAGACCACAATTTGGACTTGCAATGTATGAGTCAAATTCTTTGTTTCTTGGGGTACATTGGTTTCTGATATTAACATTATTTATTATTTATTTTGATTCAATTTAATTCAACGTGTAAAGGTAGTATGAATATGTTTTATTATATGAATCCTAACCCACTGCTATTGTACAGAGCTCAAGAAAAGTTTAAGCAATAAATGTGCTGGTAACTTTTTGTAGATACAGTTTGCCTAGTTTTTCGCAGTTCATGCTCTATGCTCGCGATTCCTAAACTGAAACTTCTTTCTCTTGTGTTCTGTATGTAAATATGTGGGAGCTCTGGGTTTGCACTGAGACATTCTTACTTACTAAATTGTGAATTTCAACATTAAAATATAATGATGGGGATGAGGAGGGTTTTGGCATTCCTAAAGTAAGTATAATTACTTTTTTTTTTTTTATGTATTGGTGCCAGTGGATTGTATACCTCGGTTTCACTGCAAAAACCATGTACATTTCAGCTCCTGTTCTGCTATACTTCTAGTTTTTCCTTTGCTGTATGTGTGTATGTAATAAGATGCAGAGAAGAGCTCATTTAGTCTTCTCTCTTATATGTACTCTAATCTACAAGAAATAATCTGCCAATTTGTATATTTATACATTGTATATTTGGAATTGTTTCAGTATGCCCAAGTGAAACATTGGCTTTTTATTGCAAAGAAGCTTTATCTTGCAATGCCGGGAGAATTAACAAGAGCAGGGGAATTATAGGATTATATCATGCATTTTTCCATTATTCTTTCCTCTGTGGGTGAAAGGTGTACTGAAATAAACTAATAAAATAAATGTGTTATTTTTTTCTTTAGACAATCTACAACATAACCGTACAGCAAGGACGCAGGGCACACCCACTGAAACATTACATGGAGGACTGTGTGCAATTTGGAATCATTGCCATTAAATTTGCACAAGATATTCAGTAGCATATATATATGATACATGGTTGCTGCCGGTTTTACGTCATAGTACCATTCGGTATTACATCATATTGCATCAGTCTATATTAGGCACGTGCCTGAGAGTCTGACAACTGCAGAGTGCTTCCTCTTTGACTTTATTTAGCTTCAGCAACACAAACTACTGCAATTGACAAAGCGTTATTAAATATGAAAACATAACCTTACAATGAAACATTGCACAGCCATTAACCTGAAGGGGGTTCCATTCTTCGTATTTACAGGGTTGAAAGCTACTGTCTCATATCCGATTACAAGAAAGATTTATTCAATAAAACAACACTGCGTTGCCTTAAGTGAAGGCTACATGGGATGCTTTTAACAGGGCCAGCCAACGTATTAAATGCAGCATTTCCAACGCTACATCATTTTTATGTCTCTCGCAATGAATTCAAACTTAAATGTGCCCGACAATATATTGTGATCCTCCTAAATAAAGCGCTTTGTGGGGAGTTAGTGCTGTGTGTGTGTGTGTGTGTAGCTCTTTGCTACGAGCAGGGACAGAATTGGATTTTATTATTTGCTTTAAGAGCTGGGCAGCTGCACACGCATACCCTCAGTGCCATAAAGCTGCTCAGCACTGATCACATTCACACATTTAAAGGAGTAGCTGCAGCACCAAACACTCCACAGCACCTGCTTCTCATTAGGATTCTCACACTACAAAAATAGTATTTCCAGAAATCCACCAAGGACTTCATTTGTACGTGAATTTAATAATAAAAAAAATTAAAAAAAATCCCCAAACAGCCGATTCCTGGGCAATTTAATGTGATTGCGCTGGTTTGGCAGCGTTTGGTCACTTGGTGGCAGTATATAAACAAGTAAACAAAGGAATGCCCTTAGGACTAAGCCAAGCTGCATTACAGAATGACTTCAATTTCACAAGCTTGCAATATGGCAAGTCTCTAGAGGAGACACAAGCAATAGAACTGAGGTCACATTTTAAGGTGATAGCTGAGAACATTTTAGACAAGAGTTATTTCAGCAAAGAAATACTTCCAAGAAACTAGATGCAGACAACAGACGGTAATGATTTCCCCCCTAGATCTTACATCGTACAATATGTGGACTTTCCTAATGAAGACAACAATAAAACCTCATATACTCTTTATCCTCACAGTAAAAAAAAAAAATACTTTACAATTTACTTGCACATGACAAATGTTTTTCTTATTCTAGATCTAATTTTTTTTTAAAAATGGAAAGAAATAAAAAAATAAAGATACATACAAATAAAAATTACTTTTTATCTCGAAATCTTTGTTGCTGTATTTCTAGAATTGCTCAAACAGCTGTAAATGTATTAGTCGGATTGAGGCAAAGGAAGTAGAGCTGGAGAATCCGGCCAATAAATACACAATGTGACTAGGCATGTGCAACACTTTCGTTTCCTTATTAACTTATTCTTCACGCCAATAAATATGTGATTATTTTTTGCATTTGAGAGGTTTACGGCCTGCAAGAACAACACAAAGAACGAATAGATTGAGGGGATATAAAATATTCATAGACTGGAAGAATATTTAACGCGAAATTGGGTTTCTATCTATAAAACGTTTATAAAAAAAAAGCCCACTTGTTTATTCCAACACTATGAAACGTTTAGCACTGCACATTCTACAAATGTATAGCCACATGGAAACCTTAAGAACCAAGCATTGATTTTCCTATGCCAGTAAAATGGTAAATTGTATATAAACCATCTCTATAAAATTACTGAGTGTAAGGGGGAAAAAAATCAAATATATGACACAATATTCAATCGAATATAATATGAATATTTATGTTCGCGCACAGGGTTCATATAAAGAAAGTCATATTGTTAAAATAGACAGAATCCTATAGTAACAATTTATTACCAACAATATCATTGAGGATTATAATAACACAGGCCTATTAAAAACAGTAACATTTTAGTATACACCTCTTAGATGTAATTGAAATAGTTTCACATTTAGCCCGGGGTGTTTGCATGCAATGTAAGTCCTTGGGATTGTCATTTATTATATTTAATATATTTTCAGCTGACGAAATGCTTTTTTTCACTAAACCACAGGTAGATTAAAATATTAAGGAGAAAAGGAGACAATCTTGTTTATCCATAGTGTTAAGTGTATGAGACCATAAGTCTGATTCCCATTACCGATACCCTGGATAGATACATTCAGTTTCAAAAGGGGTTTCATTTGAAATACTCGATTTAATGTATAAAGCACAGATGGGTATATATATATTTAAAAGTGTGTGCCTTGTGCAGCTTTATGAGAGGTGAGTGGTGGGAAATAAATAAAAGAAAAATGGGTGGGTGCAGCCTTACAGACCTCTCTGTAAAGCCATATATATATATATATATATATATATATATATATATATATATATATATATATATATATATATATATATATATATATAGATCTCGCTCTGTATATAGATATGTCTGCAGATTTTGCTCTTGGACAGTCAGTAGTACAGTGCACACACTGTCTAGGATTGCTGCTATTTAGTAATTCGGATCATTCCACCCACATATGCGGCAGAGATCGCAGACACACGACGCTACTTGTGTCTGGTGGAAAAAAAACATTCTAAAAGACTCCCACGTCCATGCTGGGAGCTGACTGAACAACATCAGAGAATATTCTCCATTTGAGGAATATATCCGTTCCATGCTACCTTGTGTATTAACAAAGAAGCAATATAGGGGAGATTATTTATACCAAATCATCTGAGGATATAGACTAATGCATACATACTGTAGGTATATTTCAATTTAAAAATAATGTAAATTCCTAAATAAAAACGAAACTGTTTCTTAGCAATCTGCTGTTCTTTCAGAAAACTCCCACAATAGCCCCCAGCTTGATTCCAGCTCCCTTGGTAATACCAATACATGTTGAAATCTACCCATAACTGCTTCGGCCCCTCATGATTTCTGGGCTCATGATATTCGAGCAGTGGCTTAGACAAACATGGCTAAACCATAAAGTAATATTATGGGTTTCTTTTTGTTTTATTTGTAAGCTATGTTACACACACTGGAGATATATAGATGATATATAGATGATAGATAGATAGATAGATAGATAGATAGATAGATAGATAGATAGATAGATAGATAATAGATAGATAGATAGATAGATAGATAGATAGATAGATAGATAGATAGATAGATAGATAGATAGATAGATAATAGATAGATAGATGAGCAACAACATATTCAAATGTACAGGGAAATAGAAAGTCCACAGCAGCAATAAAGTAAACAATACAATAAACACATATAAGCAAAGGGCAGATAAACGATGCTCCTACTTTTAATACTACAAGCAGACAATATAGTACTCGCCTGGTACTCTAATTAATTCATTAATGAAGGACAGACAAGACAAGGTCACATTAGCAAATCCCAGTTGCGACCCTTTATGCCCAGCAAATAAATGCCTGGATGAAAATGTTCTCTGTCTGCCCTTTTGTAAGAGCAACAGCAACACAGACAGACAAAACTGACACCCAGATCTAGTGACCAAAAGCCCCAGACCGAGCTTGGCACAAACCCCTGGCAGGTCTGGCAAGAAGCTGATTGCGCATGCTCAGCACTCACCCTCACTCCTCTCTTCTTTAGGTACAAAAGTTCCCACTTTCTTTTTCTACCCAACATCATTATCCCCCCAGTCGTCCGACCTCAGTTCCTCTGCAGCTCAGTCTCATTATTCTCACTGTATCACACACCCCTCTCCCCAAGGCCTAGAGCCCTAGCGCCGCCGCAGCGTTAGTACATAGAGGAGGTGACAGCAAGAAACGATTTAATATCAGTCAGACACAGTTGTTATTAAAAGCCAGTGACATCACATCAAGAATCCCCCACATTAACCCCAATTTCTGCTCCCCTTTTCATGTCCTAGTGATTCCCTGTAGCAGAATGTTCTGTATCTATTTCTCTACCCCCATCGCTATGGATCATTAGTTAGAGAATGTTAGCCAATAAGGGAACACTTACCTCTCTCTCTCTCTTCCTCTCTCTCTCTTCCTCTCTCTCTCTCTTTCTCTCCCTCTCTCTCTCCCTCTGTCTGATCCGGAGATGCAGCGTGGAGCTTCAAGAAAACATTGCACAAAATAAATAAATAAATAAATAAAAAATCAAGGTGGGGACAAAAACGCAAAGCGACGATCTGCTGCTGCAGCACAGAACTCTGGGGAGAGAAAATAATAAAGGGGGAAAAAGGTATTTCTAAGCCGGCGCTCCTTAATTCTGTGCCTTCTCCAAACGAAACGTAGAGCCTCTTGCCCCCAGGGGTGGAACAGGGGGAGGCGGCCAGAGAGGTGCAGTCTATTCATTATTTCCAAAATGCCTTGAGCAGCCCAGAGTTCCACAAGGAGAAGGAGAATAAAAAAAATATCTAGAATTTCAGAGGTGTCGATATAAAACAGGTAGGCTGGAGCCCCTCACACTGGCACCGGGCGGACTGTTATAGGAAGGAGCACAGCGAAATAGTCATAAGAGAGAAAGCACAATAAAAAGTTCATGTTCATGGAGAGTCCACATGACTTCCTGTGGCCAATCCAACTTGTGATTCAGTCGTAAACTTTTATTGCCCAGCTGTAAATTTTCTGCAAACAACCAAGAATGCGCTGCATTTGTGTGGCGTGTGCAAATGGCTTTCCCTGACGCCATATTTATCCATTTTTTTTATTATTGGTTTTTTCTCTACATACATTTTTTTCTAATTTATCTATAGATATATATAAATTGCCTTATTATACTCAGCACAAATTGATCCTCTGGGTGTTCTGTGGGTGAGAATAAAGACAAAGGGGGAACAGACTTTATCTTTTATATTGTTTAGGAATGAAGCTAATTTCGGTCAGATGAAGGCCTCCCCTTAGCAAGCTCAATCTACCCCAGCTGCCCCTCCATCTATCAGACCCTCAACTAAGATACATGCAATCAAATAGGCAAATGAAATGTATACAAGATTACAGAATCGACTTCACAGAGTGAGGAGTACTGGAATTATATTATATATATATATATATATATATATATATATATATATATATATATATATATATATATATATATATATATATATATATATCAGTAGCTGTTACACACAAACATTAAAACATGCTTCTAGTAGTATTTTTAAAACATGCAGATATTTTTTAATTGACACCTTTTTTAGTTTAGGTTAAGGACAGACCATATCATCAAAGACAGTTTATTTGGTTTTTAAAATGTACATTTTATTAGAATGCTTGTATCAATTTTTACATTGCTTTACATTCACTTTCTGTTGTTATTGTAATGTAAATGTTATTGTTGTAATTATTCATAAAATAAAAAAAGAGTACTAAATCTGAAACGAGAATACATCACTTTATTTTTTATATGCGAATATACCATTATTACTAATATGTTGTAGAAAGCACTTCCAAAAACACACATAGATGAACACACACACACGCACACATATACACACACACACACACGCACACATATACACACACACGCACACATATACACACACACGCACACATATACACACACACACACACACACACACACACATAGACACACACATACACACACATACACTCACATACACACACACATACACACAGACATACATACACACACACACACACATACAGACACAGACATACAAACACACACATACACACACATACACACACACACACACACACACACACACACACATAGACACACACATACAAACACACACATACACACACACACACTTACACACACACACACACACATAGACACACACATACAAACACACACATACACACACTCACATACACACACACTCACATACACACAGACATACAAACACACACACACACACACATACACAGACACATAGACACAGACATACAAACACACACATACACACACACACACACAGACACATATATATACACACACAGACACATATATACAGACGCATACACTTAGCAACATATGGCAACATTGACTAGTATTTGCCAAAAATGCACTTACTATTTCAAACAATATAAAGATGCATAAATATATTATTTAGTCAGCATTGCCTGAAAATCCACTTTTCCTAAAGACCTGTAAGTTTACATATCGCTGTTTTATATTATTTATACAGGCATTTTAGAAAAAAGACAAAGGTTTATACCTGTTTTTTTTATTATATCGATATGTCCCTAATGTGTCTTTGTTCCTTTTTAGGCCCTATGGTTGCTTACATAAAATAAATGTCACTGTTTTGGTAATGTCCATAAACAGAAAGCGCTTCTGTCACCGATGTATCTAAATACAGAGATATTCAGTTACAGTAGTTTATATTTAAAAAGTCTAAAAAATAAAAAAAAATAAAAAAAATAGGTCATTGCGATAATTGCAAATAAAAGTAAGAAAACCTGAATCATTTTAAATATACGAGAGTGAATACTTTGTAAAGTACAATATTTGTGTTCATACTTAATTCCTGCAACATGTTAGTATCTATGTCAGCAGAGAACGGGAGTGGGAGCTACAACAGATATATATATAGATAGATAGATAGATAGATAGATAGATAGATAGATAGATAGATAGATAGATAGATGATAGATAGATAGATAGATAGATAGATAGATAGATAGATAGATAGATAATGTGTGTGTGGAAATTGCATTAAATGTCAGTTATTTAAACAGAATTCCCCTTACATCATCTTCATCATTTATTTATATCGAGTTACACAGCGCTTTTTACATTCATTTATAACGATACAACGAGCAGAATTATTACAATAATTTAACAAACAAGGGTTATAGAATAAAACAAAAATAAGATCAGAGGAACCTACTCGCAAGAGCTTAACTATAAGACAATTCTCCCTATTGTAGGAAACACTCCTATTGGCTTTTCCGTTGTATTAAAACCTGTTAACATCAGCTGTGTATCTTCAATATATATTTCTTTATTCCGTTGAATTTCGCCTGTTTCCATACCTGTTTATTTTTTTAGTGAAGTTACAAAACACGATATTGCTTAGAGTGCTTATATTTTATACGGGACAAAAGGTAAAAAAATGAATTTAATGAAACACTGCTTTGTTTGATTCTCTCTATAATATACAACTTTATTCAGAAAATAAAAGGATGCTCCTTCCACGATATAATTGGTCTGTTTAATAACCATCCAGTGAAGACACAACAGTGAAAAGTGTCTGTTATTGCCCAGTGAAATAAAAGTTGTTCTCGCTTATCTGACACACCACAATGGCAATTCTGTGTTACAACCGGATGGAAGGAAGTTACTTTTATCTTCTACACAAACCACCAATAAAATTTATAACAGGTAGTTAAAAGTAACGAGGAGGGGAAGGCTACTTAAAAGGACAGCTTTCATGTTTGGGAAACAGGCTTCTCTTCTCTTGCAGGCAAAATAACAAAGACAGGCTCCTACATTTCTAATACCACCACCGCAAGATCAGGGAAGTTACAAATAATAGGTAAATACTGACTTTGTGTACATGAGACTGCTGTATTTAGTTAGTTATCTCGTTAATATCTAATGTCAGACAGTGTAGTGATAGGATAGAAAGGAAAGGACTGGTAGGAATCTTAGGACTGCTTGCCAGGTGCCCCTTGGTTTATTTTCATTTGGAAGAAATCGATTTCATGATTGGAGAGTTTTCATACGGTTCTGACTGTCGCTTTCCAATCTTTACAGACTTTGCTTTAGGTATAAATAAACATTTGTTTTGGAACACCCTCTGGGGCACAGGCATATGAAAAACGTGTGCATAGAAAAGCAATACATTACTGAGTGTATGCCTCAGAGGTTACCTCATATCCAATCCTTTCTTCATACAATTTCAGCTATTGTGGGGTGTGAATTTTTTGCTGCTTCTCTTCTCATTTGCTCAAATAATCCTTCCAACTTTTTTTTTTCTCCGCAGTGTGCCTTTTGTAATCTCATTTTGGTCTATTTTTAATGGGTACATTATCGTGTGGCTGTTGTCTTGATTAGAATACTACGTTCAATTAAAATGAGCAATATGTTCATGTTCAGCTTTCCGATGAATTATAGTCCCCCTTTTTCTTAAATGAGTCTTTGAAAGAAATTTTGATTGGCTAATAAAATAAAGCGTTGATAGAAATGGTATAGTTTCCTTCAGGCGTGTCAATGGGTCCATTCCGAGTCATATACAGACAGCGATGATCATTTGCA
The DNA here is from genome assembly GCF_017654675.1 of Xenopus laevis. NCBI lineage: Eukaryota > Metazoa > Chordata > Amphibia > Anura > Pipidae > Xenopus > Xenopus laevis. The sequence continues at coordinate 154,216,233 of NC_054373.1, forward strand.
AGGGCCTCTCTCAGAAGGAATATCTTCCCCCAAATTACTTTTTTTCTTACCCTGTAAGAGCAATTTCTCCCCATCACACATTCGAGATGATATAATGATTTAATCACATAAAAAAATCTTGTATTCATCGGAAGATGGAAGTTTGGGGTTGTTGACTTCAGCATAAACACGAAGTGGAATCAGCAATAAAGTTCTCATCTTTTATTATATCAAAAACGATCTGGCACTGTGCCACAATGGAGCCGAGGAGATGTGGTTTCCATGCTTCTGAAATCGGCTTCATATTAGTCTGCATCCACATCAACCCAAACAAGCGCAATAAGATAACAAAAAAGATATATATACACAGATATGTGACATATTAGTGTCCCTGCACGATTGTGTGTACTTGTGTGTCTGAGTATAAGGACCTACTTGTACACTCCTCAAACACAGGCCTGTGTGAATGTTTCAGATGAGTATATATAACTACCAGTGAATAAAAAAAATAACTAGCAGTTACCGTATTTCCTGCAGAAATAAAATAAAAGAATACTGAATTTGATACCTATTATCCATCTGTCTGGCTATCTATCTATCTATCTATCTATCTATCTATCTATCTATCTATCTATCTATCTATCTATCTATCTATCTACCATAGATCTATATAATACACAAAAGCCTGTATATCGTGTAAATTATATCCTTATAATACACAAAAGCTATGAATATCTTGTAAATTATATCCTTATAAACGGTGAGTTCTGATGTCATCAGTTATAAACGGTGAGTAGTGATGTCATTTCTGTCACATGACTCACTAAAATTTGTGTATTATAATTAATAAATTCCCCCCAGTTGTAAAATATGAGGATATTAGAAGTTACCTCGGAGTTCCATGACCTGTATAAAAACACTTGGCCTTCGGCCTCGTGTTTTTATATGGTCATGAAACTCCTCGGTAACTTATAATATCCTTATATTTTATAAGAGGGGGTACTTTATTCACTATATAATACACAAAAGCCATGAATATCTTGTAAATTATATCCTTATAAACGGTGAGTAGTGATGTCATCAGTTAGAAACGGTGAGTAGTGATGCAATTTCTGTCACATGACTCACTAAAATTTGTGTATTATAATAAATAAAGTACCCCCAGTTGTAAAATATGAGGATATTAGAAGTTACCTCGGAGTTCCATGAACTGTATAAAAACACTCGGCCTTCGGCCTCGTGTTTTTATATGGTCATGAAACTCCTCGGTAACTTAAAATATCCTTATATTTTACAAGAGGGGGTACTTTATTCACTATATATTATCTATCTATCTATCTATCTATCTATCTGTCTGTCTGTCTGTCTGTCTGTCTGTCTGTCTATCTATCGATCTATCTATAGTGTATCTGTGGTATCTTCTATCTATCTATCTATCTGTCTGTCTGTCTGTCTGTCTGTCTGTCTGTGTCTGTCTGTCTATCTATCTATCTATCTATCTATCTATCTGTCTGTCTGTCTGTCTGTCTGTCTGTCTGTCTGTCTATCTATCTATTTATCTATCTATCTAGCAATTATCTATCTATCTATCTATCTATCTATCTATCTATCTATCTATCTATCTATCTATCTAATCTATCTCTTTGTGTAGTTATTATACATATACAAAGTAACCTAACTATAACTGTCCTGGTGGTGCATTAATAATCCAGATATATAAAGCTGTAACAAGTCGCACCCTGGCGCTAACTAAAACCAAGTATTGGGGCCCTATACAGTCACCCTGACCGAATATTTAATGTGCAACTAACAGAACTACTTGTGGTCACTCACTCCCCCAGTCTCTCTCTGCGCCTATGTGCATTGTTTGTGAAAAGAGGGGGAAGCTGTTGGGGGCAATAAATGGGACCCTAAATAGATTTTTTTTCACAAATGGATGTCTTTTGATTCCAAGGCACCGGAATCAGTAGCTTGAGCTTAACTCTGGTAACGAAAATGTGTTCATTTGCACATTTGGAGGTGTAAATCGCGTGTCACCTAAAGGCAAAGTGAGGAAACAAGTGTTAGGAAAATTCGCAGGGAAACGCAGGCTGCACCGCCTTTCATGTGTCCGTGTGCCCTGCAGAGTCCAGGAAATGGCTCCAGCTTTCCTTCACATTTGCTGCACATTTCAGGAGCTATTTTTATGGTTTTATTATGGTTTTATGGTTTTATTTTCTGGCTATTATTGCTTTACCACATGGGGCTTGTGTGGGACAGATTCCTGGAGGAAGGAAGGAGTGTCCATCTGCACCAAGGACCCTTCACTAACATTGTTTCACAACAAAAATACAATAAAAATGAAAGGAGAAAGGGAGAAATCAGCAACCCCATCCCAAATAGCGGCAGCTGTGGGCAGTTTAGCGGACATTCTGCTGTTATTAAGCGCCAGTGCCAAAATATTCTCCATTTTCCAGTAAAAACTAGGGTGAGCCAGAGTTTTTTTTTCGTTTTAGTGGGATATATAGCCAACCTAATGTTCAAAGTCGCAATAATTGCTGCATGTTTTACAGAAAAGAATAGAAGTCTAAAATGAAACACACAAAGCAGAACTACAAGTCGCATTTCCACAAGCGGTAAGTTCTCCTTCCTTAGAACGCAGAAACATCCATTAATTCACTAAGGATAGTGGGAGCTTTAAATTCTTATTAGTAATTGATATAAATGAGTATTATTACAGGCAATGAATCTTTAATATAAGGGCTGCCTGCAAATGCATTTTGGGTAAAAAAGGACCAAAAAATATATATAGCTGGTGAGTCCCTTGTCATCCACAGGTTTCTTCTTTCTTCATCCCAGACAGGTCATTAGAACCAGACTCACCAAAGATTAATATTTCCTAATTCATATGGTGAAATTTTAGTATTTCTTAAAAGTGAGTAAAAATTGACCAAAACTAAGCTAGTTATATGAATCACCTAAAAAGCCAGCTTGTAAGCTTAATGAATAAACTGATACCCAAGGGATATTAACACCGAAAAAAGTTCTCTGCATTGAGAATTATTATCCTAAATATAAAAATAAGCAACACTGTTATTGAATCTGTGCCTTTAAGGCTAAACAAGCAGTGTTTTATCTGGGCCTTAGAATTATGTTGGTTTAGTGGGAAACCAACAACCAGTTATTGAAACTTTTGATATTTTTATCCAAAATTTGATAACAAAAGGTAAACTCAGATCAGATCTGGCATTAAATATCATGGTGACGGTTACCAGCATTTTCGCTTTCAGTACCCACAATGCAGTGCAGCTACCTGCAAGCTTTTTGACATTTCAGTCCCAATAAGCCTAATTAACTATGTTAATTTTTTTCATAATGAATGGACCCATGGTTTTCAGGAAAATACTAACCTTTAGTGAAACTGGGCCAATATAATTGTGATCATTATTACCAAGAAAGTTTACTGAATATTGTGCTTTGATTTCACCCAGAATAATGCAGTTCTGTGCAGCAAACACCTCTGGGGCTTTCTCTCATACCCTTTAATGCACATTCTGCCTTGAAAATTAGGAAATAATAAATGTCACAAAACTGGAGCAATAATGAGAGCTTTGTTTAGGATAATAACTTCTAAAATTATATATTTTAATTAACTAAACATATAAACCTGCTCTAAGGTCAGACCTAGCCTTATAGTGAATAGGTACAAGCTATCGTTGCACATTATATTTACACACATACACACACACACACACCTCCTTTTTTTCACTTGCACTTAAACGGTTTGTCCACATATGTCTTATCCTTGATAAAGGTGCCAATACCAACACTCCATATACGCTGAGAGTTATTCACCATGCACCAGGACTATAAATGGTTTAAATGTGGGCTTCATTTATATATATATATATATATATATATATATATATATATATATATATATATATATATATATTTATTTATATATATATATATATATATATATTTATATATATATATATATATATATATATATATATATATATATATATATATATATATATATATATATATATATATATTATATATACCCTGTATGAAAAAGGGTGACTAAATACAATTTTTACACACATTGCCCCTTTGTCCCTATTGACACTCTCCTACAGTGAACTCTTGCTATATTATCCAATATGTTTTCTCATTTCTCCCTCCCTCTGTCTCACTGTCTCTTTCTCTCCATGACACTCTCTTGCCTTTTCTATGACAAGGAATCACATAGTCTGCCTCCTTGAATCACATGCTTTCTTTCCTTTTCTCTCTCTCTCCATCATATTTTTCATATCTATCTCTCCATCAGAGGCTTTCTTCTCTTTCCCCATAATATATTCATTGTGGTGTGTCTCTGTCTCTCTTTTCCCATTGCATTCTGTATCTTCTTTTTTCCCTATCACATGCCATTTCTTACTTTCAAATCACATTCTTTATTCTTTATGCTCTTCCCATGACATGCTATATGTCCCTTCCTTCATACCATTCCACATCTCTCTCACTCTCTTGCTTTATCTTTCTCTTCATCACATTCTTTACATTTTGGTCTTTTCCTTCACAATATTTATTATTTCTCTCCATCTCTGCATTGGTCTCCCTAAAACATCTTTATTTTTCTTTCCTCCATTCTCTTTTCTTTCCATCATATACATTACCTGTCTCCACCATGTACTTTCAGGGAAGCTTTAAAGGAGAAGGAAAGGTTAAAACTAAGTAAGCCTTTTCAGAAAGGTCCATTTAACTATACCAGTAAATCCCCAAAGTAATGTTGCTCTGAGTCCCCTGTCAAAAGAAACACTGCATTTCTTTCCTTCTATTGTGTACTCATGGGCTTCTGCATCAGACTTCCTGCCTTCAGCTTAAACCTCATTGCCCTGGGCAAGAGCATGCTCAGTTTGTTCCTCTTCCCCCACCCCTCCCTTCTCTACTGTAATCTGAGCCCAGAGCAGGGAGAGACTCAGGCAGGAAGTGATGTCACACCATGTTAATACTGCAGCTCCTATCCTAAACAAACAGAGAGTTTCTAGAGCTTTTTACTCAGGTATGGTAAAACATTCTACAGAATAAATATAGCATTCTAGCTTGCACTGTTGCAGCTAATCTATTGGCAATAAAATGCCTCTGTAGCTTTCCTTCTCCTTTAAGGCACATGTAAGCTCATAGCAAAGATACCATTAGTGGGCCCAGCAGTTCCCCCATCAGCCACAATTCATATGTGGCAGTACTACCCCCAACCTGACGTCACACCCGTTCATATATTGGGGCAGTCTGCATCACCTGACTAATGGAACATCCAAAGTTCTTTTCAGAATCAGTACTCTGTTTAGTACATTTGTAATTATTATTGCCCATGGACCCCAGCCATCATGCAAGTATATATTTGTGATATAGAGTTAAATGTAATGAGATTAATTGGATTCCTCCCATTCTGTCACTTGCCTGTGTATTTTGCACTAATAATAATGTATTAATACTACCTGCTCAATGTGAATAAGGTGGATGACTACATTTTAGAGAAGAAATATCAAACAAACATGAAAAGTGGTAGAACAGGGCTTTTCGAGTTGATTAAAATTGGAGGTCTCCCATTTCTGGGGGATGGTGGGCCATGGACAAATGCCCCCCTTTTCCCTTTTTCCATATAGTGTACATCATATTGCACCTCTCCCTCCATTTCTTCATCACATAGACACACACAAAACATTTAATTGTCATATACTTTCTCTTTGTTGGTTTCGTGCATTTTTTTCTCTGTCCATCCCATGATCTCTTTTTCTCTTAAGAACTTCCCATTCCAATATACATATTAAAAATCTTTCCATCTTCATTTCTCTTTCCATTGAATGTTCTTTCTTTCTCACCCTCCATCACATTATTCCCTGTCTCACCAATAACTTTTATTTTACTCTCTATCACTTATCTCTCTATCTCTATGGCCATTGGGTGTTTATGTCTTTCTGCCTCTCTATTTTTATGCCATTTTGCCTCTCTCTAACACACTTTGGGCACGATTTACTTCAGTGAGAAAAGGGGTGGGTCAGATTCAATTTAAGATGCAATTTAATTCAGAAAAACATCTCACAGTTTATCACAAAACTCTATTGAAGTCTATGGGGAAAAACTGGGACTGACTTTGGAGAAAGTTTTTTCTCCTCACGAGTTTTCACATCTTTCTCTCTATCACATGTGTTTGCCTAACAAGCATATTTATTCTCTTCCCATCTCTATCACATGGATTGTTGTGTGACCCCTCTCTTTTTCGCTTCTTCAATGTATTCCTCTCTACATTATAGACTTTATCTCTCCCTATTTCTGTCTCTTTTTATCTAATGCTTTCTCTCAACCTTCATCACTTGCTTTTCCTTTATCCTGTGTTTTGTCCTTCTCGGTCGCGTACTTTATGTCTCTCTTCATAGCGTGTTAAAATCTCTCTCAATCGTGTATTCTCTCTTTTATTCTCCATCATGCCTGTTAGCTGTCTCTCCTTGAGGTGCCTTACTTAACCGCTCTCCCTTCATAACTATCCTTAAATCTCCTTGTCTGTCTTTCTCCCTATACTATATATTTTCTGATCACACTCTTTATGTATCTATCACATGCATTATCTCCCTTTATCATGTTTTACACACACCTCTCTCCCCAACACGTTTTTACCCACTTTTTCCAATGGCTGTATCGGTTGTTTCCATCGCTCGTAAAAGTATTGCGTGTTAATTTTATACTCTCTCTCTCTCTCTCTCTTTCTCTCTCACTCTCTCTCTCTCTCTCTCTCTCTCTCTCTCTCTCCATCGCATGCCTTACATATATATTTCATACCCTCTCTCCATAACAATATGCATATATCCATAACACCCTTTTTTGTATCTCTTTATCTTTCAGAATCATATAGTCTTTGTATCACATGGCCTTTCTATCCATCATACGAGCTCTCTCTCACTCTCTCTCTCTCTCTCTCTCTCTCTCTCTCTCTCTCTCTCTCTCTCTTTCTCTCCCTCCCTCTCTCTTTCCCTCCCTCCCTCTCTCTCTCTCTCTCTCTCTCTCTCTCTCTCTCTCTCTCTCTCTCTCTCTCTCTCTCCCTCTCACTTTGTTTCAGTCTCTTTGGCTCCTATATATTACTCTCTATTACATGTTCTCTCTTTTTATCATATATTATTTTTTCAGTCTCTTCTTTTTTCTTTAACCATCACGGTTTATAGACGTTCAAGCACATTCTTTTCTGTATAAAACTGTCCCCTCGCTAATAATCCTTAGACATATGGGCATGATGTATAAACGTGGGCAGGTTAAATCCAGTGAAAACTTGTTATTATACCATATCTGTTAGTAAATCATATAGAAACCAACGCAGTGTTGGCATCCCTATATATGTGCAATAACTATTTGGCACTATAATTATTCCAGCTACCCCCACAGTTAGAGTAAAATATTTGATATTGACATGAAAGGTAAAACATATTTGTAGTTATGTTGGTTTGCTTTCAAGCTCTTATGTTTAAAGGCTTTTTCAACTTTGGAATTGATATATATATATATATATATATATATATATATATATATATATATATATCAGATGAATCAAAACGCATTCCTATGTAATATCTATATGTTTATACCTATTATAATAAGTGATATGTTATGAATATGAATGTTATAATGACCATATGGTAGTTGTCTGCCACTAGATATAACCTCACAGAGCTGTGTGTCTTGGGGTTACCCAACTGATCACTTTTAAATATAAGAGGCCACATTGCAGTCACACAATATAAACCGCTGACGTTACAATGTATGCTTTAAAATCATTTATTAATATTATTAATAATATTATCATAATTATTTAATTGGTTCACTTATACAATACAATTTTTTTATTGTATCCAGACAGGAGTCTCTGGAAACAGCTGCTACATTCGTAGTTTGGACACGTTTAACTTTGTTGATATGGAGGGAGAAAAAAAACAAAAAACAAAGACCAATTTTTCTTTTTTTGGGTTTTTTTTTTTACTTTTTTTTTAATATCTCAAGCTCTTGCATTAACAGATAAGATCAAGACAATAGATAACTTTACATTCAGTGCAATTGAGTTCTAAGCTACCTTATAAGCACAATAAAAGTGACACAAAAATGTGCGTCCAACTAGGCAGTTTTAGTTGTTGGGCAAAAAAGCAGCGACAGACAACGAAAAACGCGTTACAAAGACTTCCCAAAAGCATATCTCCTTCTATAGGTAGTGATAATTCTCGGTTGGTAGATACAGCTACTCGGTAGCTTGCACATGGCTCACCGAAGGAAGCCTGGTCGAGAAGTGATAGGATCTGTAAATCCTATAGTTGTTTTAGTAAAATGATTATTGCCTGATCCCTTTAGGTAGTAGATGGGGGATTTAAGTGCTCACACAACATTATGAAACTCGTAAGAAACTGGGTGCAGGGACATACAATGCCATTGACACCAAGGATGGTTGGGCCTGTCACATAGGGTTTTGGAAATGTTCATTATTTTTAGACAAGTTTTCAGGGAAGTGCATGACATGCTCCCTGCTGACAATTTCAACTTGACAGTTTCAAATGCACAGTGAGCTGCATAAAGTCCATACTTAAATGAGGACATAAAGAAAATAATACACCAAAAATAAAAATAAAAAACTAGGGTAAATACTGGCCCCTCCCCCCGCATACATGAATACACACGTCTAAATAAAACACATGTTACAACGCCGAGGCCACCAAACTTGTGTTCCTCGAAAAGTGAATAGGTAGTTGTTTAAATTTCACATGAAAGGAATTAATACTATTGTGGCTGTAGAGAAATGACAGTCTTGTCGGAAACCGTAGCGAAATCTCTCTTGACTTGTATTTAAGTTACTAGCCTATGTCTCAGGACCTGGAGGACATAAATAAGAAGTTAATGCAAATGTCCCATTTTTTTGTTTTAAATCACAACAAATTGCCAAAGAGAAAGGCTGGAGTTTGTGACAGGTAGTTACTGTTGTGTTTCCCCGTTCTATACTCTATAAAAGCAAATGAGAGTCATAAACGTCTTGGTTTTTTACATCTACCATAAAACGAGATTTCCGGGAGGAAAGTGACATTCACTCAAACACACACAATGGCCTCACACTCAGCTCTATTCCTTGCTCTCCTTAGTCTCCTCTTCCTCTTTCTCTTCTTCCTCGTTCCCTTCCTCCTCGGTTTTTTCTTCATCGCGGGCCCCCGGTAGCTTATCCTTGTTATTCTCTTTTTTCCATTTCATCCTCCTGTTTTGAAACCATATCTTGACCTGCCTCTCAGTCAGTCCCAGGGCATGGGAGACCTCGATCCGGCGCTTGCGAGTCAAGTAAGGGTTGAAGAGGAATTCCTTCTCCAGCTCCAGTGTTTGGTACCGGCTGTACGTCTGTCTCCCACTTCTCCTTCCGGGGGCTGTAGGGCAAAGCACAGCACTACATTACAACATCCCATTCCCATTTCGACTTTCAAATGCCACCCATCACACATATGGGCAACCTTGCCCACTCATCAGTGGCAGCCTTTAAATTAAAATCATCTCAGTGTCATTGTATTGCTAATGAACACTTCTGTTCTGTACTGTTGCCTTTAGGAGTGTAAAGAGAGTGTTTTGATCTCCAGGCCAGATCTCCTAGCTCATGAGCTTTTATTGCCTGAACCAGATGCAACTTTGCCTTTGCAATCAACAATTCAATATCTATCTATCTATCTATCTATCTATCTATCTATCTATCTATCTATCTATCTATCTATCTATCTATCTATCTATCTATCTATCTATCTATCTATCTAATCTATCTCTTTGTGTAGTTATTATACATATACAAAGTAACCTAACTATATCAAGCATCTATCTATTTATCTATCTATATATGATCTATTGTCTATCTATCTATTATCTATCTATCTATCTATCTATCGGAGACCCCCAAATGACACCAAGGCGCTTAAGGAAATATAAATAGTTATTGGAAAAAAATGATTCCACACTCAGTGGCTCATTAAAAAAAAATACAGAGGTTCCACCTACCCAAGGGACACTATCTACAATCTAAACAAATACAAGAGGTCCTCTGCACTAATATACATAAATAATTTGTATATTGCTTCAAGCTCCAAATTGTAAATTTTTTGAGGGTTTAACTTACCCAATCCTCTGCACTAAACCCATTATCAATATATTAAGAACATTGAGATATTTTGTGCCTTTTTCGTAGTTGGCTAGCTTAAATATATTGCAATATATGGAAAAACAATCCCTGTTTTTTTTTTAAAGGGTAAGGCTTCTTATTAGTAGCTTAAGACAATTATATATGACCCCCCCATTATACATATACATATATATATATATATATATATATATATATATATATACATATTCCAATACCACAGAGATCCGCACTCACAGGTCTTTTTTAAAATGTAAAAGTTATTTTATATATATATATATATATATATATATATATATATATATATATATATATATATATATATATATATATATATATATATACAAATACAAGAGGTCCTCTGCACTCAACCCATTATCAATATATTAAAGACATTGAGACATTTTGTGCCTTAAGATACTAAAAATGCCTTACCCTTTAAACGATATCCTTAATATATTGATAATGGGTTGAGTGCAGAGGACTCTTGTATTTGTCTATATGTATTTTGTGGTCACAGCCTCATTGCACCCCTGCCTAATGGTTTTAAAAATTAGTGGTGAGCACAACTTTCTCTTGTTTGTTATAATATCTATAATCTATGTATATTGAATTATGTATGGCCAAAAAATGTATGTAGCAAAAAAAACCAAAGCAAGACAGGGGGGTGATTGCCCTGCGCCTGCTGCTCTAGACTCTATAAATCAAAGAGCTAAGGGCGGTAACTTTAAAACACTTTTACGATCTTATTTTAGGAGCAGTGGATGAAATCTTGTGCTGCTTAATATTTTTTTTGCTGCTAAAATACCCCTCCAGTATTGTGTATACAGACAGATGTGTCTGGCTGCTCTATACACACATATGTGAGATTACTTTTGAAATCAGATCAAGTTATTAAAGCTGTACTGGTCGGCAAAGTTAGCAGCACACATTTGTTTTTTTACACTTGATTTCATGCTGATGTTCTAAACAGAGATCTCCAGAACCAAAGTTTAAGGCACTTGTAGGATTTCTGTGGAAAGAGCAGGCTTTGTTAAATACAATTTTATTTTCCTTTTAACTCCTCGGTCATTAAGATAAAGTGTATGGCATTAGGAAGGGCTCTGTGCTAGCAGCAAGCAAATAAACTCGTGGGAGCTGTTCTCCTCAAGGCAAGCCATAAAAATAACTTAGTTCATTGTGAGTTCAAAAGATCTGCACTTTAAAAACACCTTGATCCTTTCTGTTTCTAAAACTCGCTGCTGATTTGTGGAATTACAGGAAAATCAGTCTCCTTAGTGGAATTGCAAACTCTCTCTCTCTCTCCAGATTAAATTTATACTGTGGCTGTGCTATTGTTTTATTCTGTCAGGGAGAGAGGGGGATCATGGGGGAAACAAAACGTTAAAAGAACAACATTGAGAAGAAAAAAAGAAAATATCCTAACCGTGAGGTCTCATCCATGGGAACATGAGACTGGGAGACGAATTTTGATTTAAATGGCCTTGTCCTTCGCTAGTGTTAGTGTTGGAGGACGATTTACAGTCGGGGTACTGCACCACGCTTGCCTCTTGCTGGGCACCATAAAGAGATTGCCTGGGCAGCGCCTCGTAGCTATAGAATTTGGATGCGTCTCCGTGGCAGGTCAGGGCGCAGGGATTTTGTTGGTATCCAGAATTGGAGATGCTGGAGGTTCCATGGTGGAAGAACTCCTGGACATGGTGAGAGGGGTGCTGGAAGCCTGGAGCCGTGGCACTCGGACCGTACACCAAAGCGTGGCTCCTGCTGACACTTTGTGGGAATCGACAGTCGTAGTAAGTTGGTTCCAAAGACTCGCCGCCTTTGTACTTGGAGAAGAGAGGGTTTACAAAATAGGAGCTCATGGTTCTTGCATGTAAGGCAGAAAGCGACACCCCCTTCTTACTAATGCGGAATAGATCAGAGCAGAAAGGCAAAACACCACAAAAACGGGCAGATCAGGGAAATACAGTCCCCTGGGCTTGTGTGGGATTTTTTGGGATCAGAGAGGGGGGGGGGGTGATTTGGTGGCTCTCACAGACGTGTCATGGTGCCTGAGAGTGTGAGGCTGCTCAAGTCTCTGGGCTGCTTTGGTTTCCCTCGGATCAGTCGGTAGGTAGAGCTCTATCGCAATTTCTCTCCTTTACTGCTCCTTCCCTTTACACCACAGGCAAATTCCTTAAAATCCCGCTGGTGCAGCTTTCACACGCGATTTGTATACATCAATCCTCTCCTGCAGGACAGGCTAGAGAGAAATGACAAGGATTTGGGGGGGATCGGATGAGGGGGACGTGGAAAACCAGCCTTCAGAAGAGAAAAAAAAAATATCAAATGAATGAGGGAGGGTTATGAAAGGTGCGCATTAATATCTTTAGGTGCTCCTTGTTTCCAAGCCAGCCTCTTCACTGATGTGGGGAAATACATGCGCCGTGGGGTCACCCTAGGTAACCTCAACAGGTGAAGTGTTTGGGGTGCTGCTGCCAAGGGTGGCCACTACCATGACCACGTAAGGAGCTGGGCTTTATGGCTTGATAGAAAAGGAATATTTTGCGTTATTACGGGAGATACAGACAACTAGCCCAGTGTTACGTCACTTGCCTCCAAGCTCCCCCTTGGAAATGTCTCATACGCTTGTATAAGCAGTTGGCGTCCTATTGGAATTAAGAAAACACTTTAATACCCTTAGAACCCACGTTTACATAAACCCAAAAGGCTAAAAGAAAACGAGAAGCTCTATATAGCGCCCAAGGACAGCGCAATATAAGTTCCATGTCCAACTAGAACATTATATTATGCGCTTGGCAGAACAGAAGCATCTCGCAGCAATCAGCCAGGATCTCCTAAAGAATATCTGATAGAGAAGGGAAATGCCTCATTTTCTCGTTCTGTTGCTTTTCTGGAGAACCCGAGATCATGACAAAGAGAATGTACAATTAAAGGGCTTTAATTGCAATCTCATTGCATCTGGTGGGTTGGGGGAAGCAGCTCACATGCCATTAAAAGCAAAGTTATATCACCGAGTCTATTCCTCCCATCTGCTGGGGTAGAGCTTTTCTGCTAAACGCTCCATTTTAGGACAAGGTTTTACAGTTTAAACGATACACGTTTCCAACCATAGAGAATCTGCTATAGAAAAGTCTGGCTTTATGGCAGCACTAAAACTAAACTGAGAGATCCAACAACAAAAGCCTGACATCCGCATCTTTGCAAACATACACTCCCAAACTGGGATCTCTGCTGATTATACTGCCCCTGAATTGTACTTATTCTGTTCTATATAGCCACAAACTGCCTCATTCACAGACACATCCAGATACATAAATAATTAGAGAGATTAGATAGATAGATAGATAGATAGATAGATAGATAGATAGATAGATAGATAGATAGATAGATAGATAGATAATAGATAGATAGATAGATAGATAGATAGATAGATAGATAGATAGATAGATAGATAGATAGATAGATAAATAGATAGATAATATATAGATAGATAATTGATAGATAGATAGATAGATAGATAGATAGATAGATAGATAGATAGATAGATAGATAATAGATAGATAGATAGTGAGATGATAGATAAGATATAGATGATTGATAGATGATATATAGATAGATTAGATAGATAGACAGACAGACAGACAGACAGACAGACAGACAGACAGACAGACAGACAGACAGACAGACAGATAGATAGATAGATAGATAGATAGATAGATAGAGAGATGATAGACAGATAAGAGATAGATGATTGATTGATGATATATAGACAGATTAAATAGATAGATAGACAGACAGACAGATAGATAGATAGATAGATAGATAGATAGATAGATAGATAGATAGATAGATAGATAGATAGATAGATAGATAGATAGATAGATAGATAGATAGATTATTGATAGATGATAGATAGATAGATAGATAGATAGATAGATAGATAGATAGATAGATAGATAGATACTAGGTATCGAATTCAGTATACAGTATGTTTTGCACATGAGTGTGTATACACACACACACACACACACATATATGTGTGTGTGTGTGTGTGTGTTTGCATTGTCCAAATTAATACATTACACAGTTGCCCCGTAAATAACAATTTGATCCCTGACAAATAATATAGATTTTCTGCTCAATGCCTTGTTTCAAAGCTGAACCAGAAAACCCAGGTTAAAGATATATTTAGTTTGAAGTGTAACCAAGTACTGTAATTCCTATGGCACCATTTAAATACACGTTAAATTAATATAAATAAACATGTGTATGTATATAAATAAAAAAATATCCTATGAGGACATTGTTGTCAGCTTAAAGGTCACGGTGTAAGTAAAGCCCTTTGTTGCTACACTCCTTAGTTGTATTAGATCACTCCTTAGTTGTATTAGATCACCTCCAGTTACAATGCGAATTGTTATAAATGACAGCAAGTATAATAAACTCAATCTGATCATCAAAGTGCCCAGTAGTTATGAGCAGAGCTGATATACGGCGGCTAATACCTCTCTAATTGGTTATGATTACAACTCGGTGGTTTGTTTCTCAGTGCTTTGTATCAATGGCAGTTTTAACCTGGAATCCCAGTTATCATCACGGTGACCTGCTCGTAATTTGTGATCGATCCCATACACATTACATGCTAATCCACCATTCCTGCATGAAGGATGTTGTGCATATTTGTTTTGATTTGTTTTCTAACAACCTTTTAGGGGCCCAAAGGTGTAACTGGATGCAATGCAACTTTAATTGGTAGAAACTCTCTAAACTTTGAGCAATGGTGCCACCATGTGTCGAATATTTGCAAAACACCCGAACACACCCTAGCCAAGTCCCATATACCTGTTAGTAAACAATTGTAATTTTATTGCCCTGGTCTATAACTTTATGCAACTCTCACTCCTACCTGAGACAGAACCAATCCCTTAAACCCTAAGTAAATAAATTAGGACAGAAAAATGACTATGTACCTCCACTTAATACGTATTTTTTTATGCCAGATGGGGTGATCTGCTTATCTACATGAAAATTATATCGAGTTAATTCAGTTTAAATATTCACTGTATATCTTTATCTATCATTCTTTCTCTATGTGTGTGTGTGTGCTTTGATGTCACAGCATAACTGCAATAAATTATGTTAAATATGAAAGACAAACCCATTAGTTATTTAATTGATGACTATGTTCTGTGTTGGACATATTCCTCGCACAAAGTGGAATATTTACTACCGTTGTTCTTGTTGTAATTCCTCGCATTAACAATTGTAATAATAATCCTGCCAGTGCTGGTAATAATAATACAGTGTAGAATGGCCCTTTCTGGAATACAAACATTAATTAAAGAACAATGAATTAACAATACTTGCGTGTTTGTGTGTGTGTGTATTCAAGAGGAAGAACCAGCACTCCAGATTTGTGCTTCAATGTGGTTTGTCTTTATTTTACTTTACATCCAACGTTTCGGTCACCACTATTTTTTAAAAACATTAGGAGGGTTTACAATGAGGTTGTGACCACAAAATTCACCAATACAAGAGGTCCTCTGCACTCATCAATATCATCATCATATCATTATCAATATATTAAGGACATTAAAACATTGTTTAAAGGGTAAGGCATTTTCTTCTCTTTATTTATTGTGTTTTT
This sequence comes from Xenopus laevis, assembly GCF_017654675.1. Lineage (NCBI taxonomy): Eukaryota > Metazoa > Chordata > Amphibia > Anura > Pipidae > Xenopus > Xenopus laevis. Next base: position 154,232,042 of record NC_054373.1, read on the forward strand.
TTCCAACAAATACCTACATTGTATCTTGATATACTTCTCTAAGGAGTAAGATCTAGTATTGACTATAAATCTAACAAAAAAAACACACCAAAAATAAATAAATAAGAAAAAATTGTGTTTCTCCCAGGGTAATTACTACTAAAGATAGTTCTAGACAATGTAGGCTTTATGTTGTGGTCTTAAGTTTATATACTTCCTGTATTATGCTTTTCTCTCTCAGACCTCTTGGCACTGCTTTTTCATATTCTAAGTTATAAGTTACTTCTTTTTGTACTTGGTAGATATTTCGAACGTCCTTTTTTTTTGCAATTCCTAGCTATTAGGAGTTTAAAGGGGAAGGTATTTTTAGTAGCTTAAGGCTCAAAATGTTTCAATGTCCTTAATATATTGATAATGATATGATAATGATATTGAGTGCAGGGGACTTCTTGTATTTTTGTGTATATATATATATATATATATATATATATATATATATATATATATATATATATATATATATATATATATATACAACGAGTATCCGCACTCCAAGGCCAATCTTAGTAGAAGGAGGGGTGCACGGTAAATCATGTATCCACCAATAGTTTCCAAACCAGCACTCCCTTTTGTGTTAAAAGTATAATCTTTTATTGTTGCACCATCAATACCCAACGTTTCGGTCCCTATTGGGACCTTTTTCAAGGACCCATATGTACCCATATGTGAGTGGATGGGAGTATAATAGGGCGGTGTATATATAATTTTTTTTTATGCTTTAAAATAACTGTAGTGCTCCTTTGTAAGACCTCGCACCCTGTATTAATGATGGATAATTGGATTTTGTTGTATGATTTACTGCACAAGTTATTAACATATGTATAACTTATATTTACATTTAAGTGGAGATAACCAATCATAGGGGTAAAAATGTCTGTTGGGGGGGAACAAACGAGCAACCACACACACACACACACACACACACAAAAACACACACAAACACACACACACTACTCCTTATGGTAGGGTTTATTGGGGCCATACATGATTACAGTTAGCATGGGCCTGTTGTTTGTTGCTTGCAGACCAAACATTCCAATAATTCCGTTTCAAAGAGCATACCTTATTTAAACCATAAAACAATTAAAGCCAGACGTCTAGCCAGTCCTATGGTCTTGTTTTGTTCACATCCATTCAAAGACACACATCAGTGAGACAAACTGGGCTGTAAAAGATGCCATTTGGAAGTGTATCTACAGGCAGCCCTAATCCCACATCCTGTCCCTTTTATCCGGGTTACACAGATTCTCAGATTTCAGTTTTATCCTAAAGTGAGAATATCTTGTGTGCATTATATGACACCAAATAATCTCTAACTGCAATTTTTTTTTGCCAATAGCAGCAGTAAAATAAAATAAAAAAAAACCTAAAAAACAGCATTAGATTAAACGCATTTCTAGATGTACTTGATCTCCCTATGTCTTTGTGCCTTCTATCTCTCTCTCTTTCTCTGAGTCTTTCTCCTTTTGAAAGATAAACTTCCCCTCATGGGACATTAAACTGATTGATCAATTGTCCCAGATCTGCCAAACTGACAATGACATCTCGAATCTCATCTTTCAACTAAGACTTGGCATGTGGAAAGTCTATTGCAGAATTTTTTGTGTGTGTGTCTTGGAATATGATGCATAAACTTTGCAGAATGCATGCAGGGGGGCATTTTATCTTCTTTAGCCAATGTTGCCTTTTGATCACTGGCTCATTTTTATATTCTGGTTCCACGAAAGAAAAAAGGAAAAAAGGGGGGAAAGAGTTGTAACCGTTAGGCATCCTTAGGTTTGCTCAAATCCGTAAATCTTTTCTTGACTTATTATTTGAATGACAATAATAGTGTTTGGGGCCTTTCTGTGCTGTTCAGGGGGAAGACAGCTCAAGCAGCAAGAGCATTTAAAAATAAAACGTATAAATAAAAATCAAACCTGGATCTCTTACCAGAGTATTTACGTTTTTATTAATATAATTATAGATTTAACAATTTAGAAAAAAAAATCGCCTTTGGTTACAAAATAAATAATGGAAAAAAAAATAACAATGCGTGCACTGTACTGCACTGCTGTTTCCCTTTAAAAGGCAGGAGATAAAAGTCATACTATAGGTGACATATTACAAAGGCATAATTAAATCATACAGCATAGTAGATTTGAATTTAATTCCCGATTGCAGTTGCTGTCGTGGTTTGGTTAACAGACACTAGGTGAACTATGCAGTGACTGCTCCTATAATCTGGATGGTTATAAAACACTAAACTCTTATCATCCAAATTTCCCAAATTAAACTGGCCAGTGGCAGACAGCGCTGGTTGAGCTCTTTGCTATTAATACGATTAATAACAGGCGATATGTTACATTCTACTTGTTAGGCTTTATCTGTCCTCCCAATCTTAAAATGTATTTCTGAATTGTTGGGTTATAACCTTAAATATACACTTGTAATGAGGTGTCTACTCAACAAGCACCAAATCTGATAGAAAAGCAAATAGGGCATCTTCCCTCACCCTAATCTACATGTAAATTATGTCGCACACTGTTGGCATTTTGGTATATTTGTATTAAAAAAGACACAAGCAATGGGAGACTGGTTAAAAGTAAAATATCTCCAAAAAAAGGTCTTGAATGTTACTAAGATCTGCGTTTTTCAAGAGGCACTTGCAGGAAGCAACTTAAATTAGGAATGTTGCTCTCCCTTATTGTCCGAACCTGACACTTCTCTAGACTTTCTCTGGCCATAAATAACACAGCCATTTATTGTAACTTGGAAATCAGATGCAAATTACCCATAGACATCCAGCTCTAAAAAAAAAAATCATCTTTTGACTACTGCTCTGAACAGGAATGTCCTGAGAAGGTTTCAGATACTAATACACAAATATATTTTATAACTCAATAAGTGGGCTTTTGTAAGACACAAGAATCGACTGGGGTTGTCATGTTAGTGGACATTGTTAGCAGTGGATCTTGAAGCCTCCTGAAAATAATCGTAAGTAGATAAAATAATCATATATATATATATATATATATATATATATATATATATATATATATATATATATATATATATATGTGTGTGTGTGTGTAAGTATATATATGTTTATTAGTAAGGTATATGTTAATTACTTTGATTCATGAGTGGGGAAAAGAGCCACAAACAAAGGCAACGAATTGTAGTGTTCTTGTCTATATTTACAGAGAGCTGTTCTACAAGCATAACATAACAATACAGAAGATTTCTGGCGACAAGAATAAAATACACAAATATGTACAATCCACTTCCAGAGACTAATAACAAAACATATTGGATTTGTTTTATACAAAATATGCACTGACAAAACTCTTGAAATAAAAATTAACACTGGATAAGTATAAGTTACAAAATAAAATTCTAAAAAAAAAAAAAAATATTCAAGTACTTTCTTGGTTTTAAAGACAGGGAAGGAAACATTTTAATTGCATTTTATAAAAGCCTGTGCTTCCAAAAAAAAAATGCGCCTGTGTTTATCTATTCTAAACACTGATCTCCACATTCATAGTCAGAAAAGTTTTTTTTTTATTTTGTCTCTTTTTTTTAGCTATGTATTGAGCCCAAAAAAAAAAAAATGTTTTCTTCACATATTTGTCATATTGAGGTTATACATATTAGTATTTGTGTTAGTCTCTAGGGCTGCTCCTTGTCGGGTTTCTCCTTGTTCATCTTCTTCATTTTCATCCTTCTGTTCTGAAACCAGATTTTAACTTGGCGCTCAGTGAGATTTAGCACCCGGGCTACTTCATAGCGCCGGTCCCTGGTTAGATACATGTTAAATAAAAACTCCTTTTCGAGTTCCAAAGTCTGATACTTTGTATATGGGCAACGTTTCTTTCTCGTAGAGCGAGCATGGATCCAATTCGCTACAGGGTTATCTAAGGCAGGAGAAGAAAAGACCATTGTAAAAATCACAAATTAATGGCGATGAACATGATATTTTGGCCCCATGGCTAGTTGATAGGGCAAGCCAGAATGCTGAGGATCTTAGCACCAGGAATAGAACAACAACAACAACAACAAAAAAACCAGAGCATTTTGTATTTTATTATTTATTGGGAAGCTGAATGGTTACATGTATTTATTGCGTTTCACATCCTGTAGGATTTTATTGACAACACGAGGAACAGAAGCCATTGTAAAAGGAATCATAAACAAGCCCTTTTCCCCCCACAAGGCCATAAAAGGTTGTTAACAGCTAGAGTTTCCCGGGCGCTGCACCAGCCCACCCAATTTATTTATTTCCCTTTAACGTATTTGATATATTTTTATCCGGCTGCCAAGGGATAGCTATGGCTCACTGCTTTAAAAGGGACCACGACAAAGATTTTCTATTACCCAAAGTGGATCAGTGAATGGAATCACTCAGACTGTGGCTCTGCAGTTGGGAGCACAGGGGATATGTGGTGTTTGGTGACAATAAACAATTCCATTGGAGAATAGCAGTAACATCTAGAAAAAATATTTAGATCATTTCCTAAAATCTGTAAAAAGATATCTAGATCATTTCCTAAACTGTCTCGTTAATCTGGCACTGGTGTTTATACATGATCTCCTCCATCCTAATTACAGCCACTGAGCGACTGTACCGCCTATGCATAATATCAAGTTTATTGTTTATATTAGCACTAATCACATGCCAGGCTGCCAGGTGCCTCCAGTGATGTGTCATTGGTACAGGTGTCTATAAATGATCCTGCAAATTGAATATGGAGGCTGCTTAAATTTTAAGATTATCCACTTTAGCTGGCCCTACTCCAGGACTGCCTGTGTATATCTGATATACTGTTCTCATAATCATAAAAACAAAACGTGTTTCCCTACCTGACTAGGTCCTATTTTCATGCTACAAGAGAGCATTCCCTTCTCTGTAATCTCTCTGCTGCTCTTACATACACAGTGATTTCATTCACACATCAGCATTGTTATATATATATATATATATATATATATATATATATATATATATATATATATATATATATATATATAATATTAATGAGTGATGAGTGCAGAGGACCTCTTGTTTGTATATATATATATATATATATATATATATATATATATATATATATATATATATATACATATATATGTGTGTGTCTGTGTGTATGTATAGTATGTATATATAGTATATATATGTTTGTGTGTGTGTGTATATATGTGTGTATATATGTATGTATATAAATAACGTGTGTGTGTGTCTGTCTACTGCCTCTATATATATATATATATATATATATATATATATATATATATATATATATATATATATATATATATATATATATATATATATATAAAACCTGTTTAGTGGAATTGGGAGGACAGGGCTTCATCAGACAGGTTGTGGCTGATCTGCCTGTATATGGTGCCTTCTGTATGCTACATGTAGGTTCTGATTCTGCAGCATTGGCTCCTATTGCTTCTTTCTTTTGCACAAATTTAGTTATGTGGCTGCATTGCTGATTCAGTGCTGGAGTAATAGAGGAATGGTGCAGACAAATAGTGAGGGTTCTCATGCACAAGATAGAGAGATGGGTCACAGGCATAACCCCCAATGCATCCCCTGCACGTACATCCATTTAAAAGGCTTTTTTCTCAGCTTGTTTCTTTCTGCCTAGCCTTCCTGCAGAGCCTGTGCTTTAGGGCTGGGCCCTAGTAAAGAGGTCATTTGATTTTATGGAGGATTCGGGCACTGGTTATAATTCCTCCTCCCCCTCTCCGCTTGTAAACAGGAATGAGTGCAACTTACTCGGGTCCAATTCCGACTTGTCCTCTTTGTGTTTGCTGGAAAGGATGGCCTCAGCCTCCGGGGAGGGAATGGTGTGCAGAGGTGGCCTGTCTCTGAGGTCTCCGGGGGATCCGTATATATAATCCGGGTAGCTGCGCCCATCACTGGGGCCACACTCTCTCCTGGTGGGAAATGCGTCAGGCTTGAGCCCGTAGTGCCTGCTGCTGGCTGCAAAGCCTGGAAAAGAGACGGTCCCTGAGATGGGCTCCAGCCAAGTGCGCATATATCTTGCGTCTGTTCCCAAGTGCGCCTGGTGGTGGCTGTATGGGTGGTAGACCACTGAAGACTGGGAGTGCACAGGACCCCAGGAGGTGGTAAAAACTGCAGGTTTCGGGGCAAAACTGCAGGAAGGAAAATCTCCACAGTCCGGGACTAATCCTGAAGGTCTGGCAGTAGCTGGGTGAGCTCCAGTGCTGGGGAACCTGGAAGCCAAGAGGTCTTCACTCTCATGGCTGATCAGAGAGTCCACATAATAGTTGCTGATGGGACCAGACGCAGACATTGTTCCCCCTTCTTTTACATTCATAAGATTATTGTATGAACTGTATGTGTACTTTTTATCTGCTCATAGAACAATCAGGGCAGGTAATTATTTTTTCAGCCTTTCACGCTTGTCATTGGCTCTCGCGTCCCACGTGATTGTATTTACCCAAAAAAAAAAAATACACTGTAGATCAATGCGCAGGTCCTTTCCCCTCTTTCTCCTTAAGGAAAGCTGAGCGGTCTGGTTTTAATAAAAAAAACTGATTAAATGAGGCGCACACCAAATCAGGGTCCCTTTAGGGTCTGACTGTGCACCCATGACTTTCTTACTTTTAAGGAGAAGGTGGGGAAATCATGGGAAAGAACGTGAATGAAAGGGAAGTAAGAATGTGAGAAGGGGACTATTTCTTGACGCAATCCATCTCTGTCTCTTCTTCTATTGCTGCCACTAGTTTCCAAGCATGGATATATATAGTGCAGAGGGAGACATAGCTTTTCATTACAAGTATATTATGATTCCTAGATTTCGTTTTTATAATAACTAAGACAGGAGCAGCATATTGCTATTTATGACACTCACAGTCCCTTAAAATTAAAAGAAAAATAGATTTTTTTTTTCATTCCCTTCTTCTCTGTGCTGCCTGCCTTTGCCTTAGCCTTTTCTGTCCTTTAGCTAGCCAGCAGGTAGTGAGCAGCGAGCCACTCAAGTTTAAAAGGGGGCAACAGAAAACAAGGAGAGACATTTACACAGAATTAAAGTGCTAAGCTACTCCCATCTCTCAATGAATGTCTGTATTCGTCTGCTGAGGGCTGGATGTTTTTATGTTCTTCAATAAAACATTTACGAGGATCATTCGATTGTTCATAAACGTGTCGTTCATTAAACAAAACTGCAGAGTTGGATTTCAACTGTAAAAAAAGCTGCGGCTCCCCATTTTTTCTGGGTGGAAGGAGAGCTGGGCAAGGTTTCCATGAGAATTGTGCACTAAAACAACTTGGAATGTCCCTACTGTCCGCATTTGCTCTTGTCAATAAATTCCTGCTAACTGTGGAGGCAAATGCCCTTACATTTCGAAAAGTGCTTGTGTCACGGGCCAGCTGTTATTAAACAACATATAATTTCTTTGTAAACGTGACTGTTGACAGATGCAATTTCCAAATCACACATGACCCTCATTGTCTTTGTTCCATGTAAAAACAATTTCTATAATACATTCACTATTGTACATTCTCTCTGCCAACACACCGGCCCTTTCTACTGCTTGTAATAAATAGCTATGCTGGGAAATAATCAGTTGCAATATGAAAAAGCATTGCTGTCGGTACATATTGAAATGTACGAGGAGAAAGTCCATTTGTGGCAGTGGCAATCAGCAGTTCCACTCCTTGTGCAGTGGGAAGAGATCATTGGGCACCCAAGTGACTTTTCATAGAAAACACAAGCGGTGTAACATAACGAAACACGTACATTGCTCAGATAAAATGAAGATGCACAATTACATGGATATTAAACAAGTGTCTGTATTTTTACCGTTCACATTACACATAGCCACAAACTGTTATTTGCACAACTCTTATTATACTCGCCTGTCATTGTGTCTCGAAATAATCACAGGCTCTGTCACTGCATTTATTATTTTGGGTTATTTAACTGGTACATGGCCAGATAGTATCTGCTAGCAATTTAATACCTAATATTACTCAGCCTCCTAAGTGCTGGCTACCATATCTCCTTTATTCATCTGACAGCCTTTGCTCCAGGGGCTGTAATATTCTCCCCATGACATTTTCTCACCAATAAAAGGTATTTTTGTCTGCCAGCAACATAGTCTTTATACAACAGCTGATCCATGCTTTATTCCCCCTCCTGCTCGTGTTTGCTATATTGCAGCATCTAACAGGTTTATTATATACAGAGACGGGCTTTGGAGCTACATCAGAGCGTTGCTATTGTAGGCATGCATTCTATTTATCTGTACATAGTTGAAATCCTGCCTGATAGACTTAACATTCTTATTGTATTGACAAATGCACAAATCTATTCACACCCCAACAGCACAAGAGCCTTTCAGAAACAACGCACAGAATTATAAAGTGGAGGCTTAGCCAGAATATTTCAAAACGTTTTGTATTAGACTCCAAAAATGCCAAGTAGTTGTTACCCTCAGATATCAAACAGCAGAAATGGACTGGGCTATATATCCTCCAAATTCCAGTCCTATGTAAAACAAGTCAAGCACTAATTAGTAGTGAGATGCATCACATATTAACACCATTATTAGAATTCTGAATAATATGCGCTCAGCGCTCTCTCTGTCTCCTAATGCATTTCTATTTTCGCTGTAGAGAAAAAGAAACCAAATATCATCACATTACCTTGTATTCTGCTTCCAGCTGCTTTGGGGAAGGTGCTGTTGTTGAGAAATAAAATCTCCATCAACGTCAAGAATCTCGGCAGAATGGCACATGAGCCTATCCAAAATTGTGTTGTCTTGCAGGCCTCTAATGATCTCCAAGATGTCCAGTAATTGTCTCCTACCTGCACAAGGTCTATGTCATCCTTCTACACAACCCAGGTCTCCTGCACAGCAGCCAACATTTGCTTTGGAAATATGAAGACTCCCTCTCTATCTGGGCTCCCCTGTGCATTTTATTGCAACTTGCCTTGCTTGGATTATTCATGTACAGGATGAGGTATAAAATGCTACTGTCATGTTGCAAGGAATGCTTACTCATTCTCTTCTCTACCTTCCTCAATAAATAACCCAGGCAGCTTTCTATTTCCTTTGCAAATCTGGGTTATATTGTTATATTTGCCACTAAAAATAAAAAAAGGGAGCTGCAATCAGGCCAGGCGAGTTTTAAAAAAGAAACACAGGGGAGAGAGGTGGGAGGAAACTATCATCTTGGGCAGTTAAAAAAAAAAATCCAAGACGGTCTTGAAGTCCCAGGCCTGGAGGAATAAAAGGAAAGCCATTCAAGTGAAGAGCTTTTTTTTTTTTTTTCCTCCCCACTTTTATGAGTTTACACTGGGACGCTGTAAAATTTCGGACGGGGTGGGGAGGGAGAAGAATCACCTCAGTATAATATTCTGTTAATGGGAGCTCCAGCACCCTTTGTCCCCGGATTTCCAAAGGACTGGACGTGGTCTGCTTTATCCATCATGAGCTGGGAGACTGAAGGAAGCAGACGCATTCACGCCATACTTGACAGACAGACAAATGCCGTCTCCAACCATCCATTTTGTGGCTTGACTGTGCTCAGGGTTTGGTTCAATAAACACCGTCAAGTTCGGTTTAAAAAGGAAAAAAAAATGTGCTCTATTTTAACACGATGGCATTTTGGGGCTATTAAAATATATGCATAACATTCCCCAATCCTATGTACATTTTCTGGAGCCCTGCAAGGTAAATAAACAACTTTTGCAATGGTTTTGTGTTCGGGCGATGTAGCCTCGCAGTTTTCTGTGTTCTCCAGGGTCTCATAGTTACACAAGGTTTGCTATGTGCTTATTAAATAGCCTTGTTTAGAGCTGCACATAGCTGGGGCTTTGTCACACACAAGCTGCTAGTCACTTGCATTGTTAATTGTATCTGAGCTTTGCATGGTGCCCTCCAACATTTTATTGTTGTTGCAATACTGTATGGATTTTACTATGGTTTCAATAGGTTTTTGGGACATAAACAGCAATAAAGCCATTGCAGATACCAGCCTGAATAATGTGCCTATATAAATAATACATAGCCGATATACATTATCCAACAACAGAAATGCAACTGAGCAACTCAGGAGCAGCTCTGTCTACTATAGCTAGCTGACACTCACTGCTCAGGGTGACCTATCTCAAACTACTGCTGGCAAAAGAATCGACACCCAACTACCATGACAATGTAATGCCTATTATATTAATTACACAATTACTATTAATTATAATAATATACAACAGGCTGGCACAGTTACTTGTTTTTACACGTACACGACCACAATGATGCCTTCCTATAAGCTGAGACTGGTCGCTCTGTGGCAGCCAAGAGATTGTCCTGCTTGCAGTAAATTTGCTCTGCCCAAGAAACCAACTATCAAAAGAAAGTGGCCAAAGAAGTCAATAAGGTAAATTTCCTGCCATAAACAGGCCAGGTCTCCTAAGGGCTCTACCTGCCCTGGCAACAGGGAATTTCCATGTGAAATGACTTTGGATTCCAAACCAATTGTAGTGTTGTTAAAGTAGTGTACTAAAAATTCCAAAGTGCAATTACTGCCTGAAGATCCTTTTGGCAGTCGCTTGCTAAGATTTTTTGTAACCCAACTGCTATCGCCTCTAATTCCGGTTGTAGATGAACAGACATGGCCCACACCAGTTACTATTCTACTTCAACCCCCCTTGCATTATACCTTCCAATTTAAAGCACTGGGCGTTTCATAAATGAATTGCTTAGTGGACCACTCATTTATTTATTTATTTTTACTTCATTTAATTCTTAACTTTATTTACTTCATTTCATTCTTTAATTTATTTACTTTATTTGGTTTTTCACTTTATCCATTTTTCAGATTTGTTTATCAGATTAGAAAATCAAAACACAGTACATTAAGTGAGCAACATGGCTGCCTCCCTGCCTAAATACTGCAAGCAGAAGAGGTAAGCTGAGGTTTAAAATATGGCAGTCTTTGCAGTGTTTTAGATAAATGCATTATCTCCTTCCTCAACTTCTGCCTCGATATATAAATATTCATATCTGGGTGTAGGTGTTGGTAAAGTCAGGTATTACTTTATAGACCTGAACAAAATACAGGACTGAATTTATTAATTGGCATAACATAAATCATTGAGTTTGGCATTTATGATTCTAGTTATTTTGCTAAAACAAAAATAATTTTAAAGAGAAGCAAAATAAAAATGTGACTATGTTATATAAAAAATATAAAAATCTGCTTGAATATTTTAGATCAACGTAAAAACATAATAGTTTTGCAGATAGAGGGGTACAAGAAACATGGAAGGACATACAGACTGATGGATGGATAGATAGATAGATAGATAGATAGATAGATAGATAGATAGATAGATAGATAGACAGACCGACAGGCAGACAGAATGATCTCTGTCACGGACATCATATCCCAGATTATTTATTGGTTTGTCATTTCATTTTTTTCAAGATGCAGAATACAATCTGTGCATTATTTTAGTGTCAGTTATTGAGTCATAAAAGAACAAAGAAAACAGTAGTAGGCCTTTAACTTGAATGCGATTCTTTTTCTTCTTGTTTGTAAAAAATATTTAATGAATTTCTCAAGACAGACAAAGCAGTACACAACATGCCTTGGGAGGTAGGTTTGCAAACTGTGAAGAATGCTAATAGCCCGTCCTGTAGGCAACAGGCCTCAAGACCTTTCACACATTTTAGCTTGTATGATGACGAATAGCCGACTCCAGCAACAAATATCAGAAACATGGAAAAAATGCAACCAGTTTCAACCCAGGAAACACATAGTCTGTCTACAGCTGCAAAAGAGCTTCATGCATTCAAAACGCAGAATTTGTTTACATAAATCAGGGCATACAAATATGTGGGTATTTTGCACAGTGGATGTTAATGTGATATATTTATTAAAGGGGAAAAAAATCTTTCCAGCATAATAACATTTTAAAAAAAATCAAATTAAATTATATATTTAAATCTATATATAAAAAATATATAAAATACATATGGTATATAAAAATGATACAACGAATACAGAGACTTTGGGGTTGAGACCCTAAATATTGCAATCAATCGGTTGTTAAATCTCATTTGTTGCTGGGATATAATTAGATATAATCAGACTCTGTCTAATGAGGCATGTGTGAGAAAAATATGTCGACTCTGAAGTCTGCATCTTTATTAGTTAGATGGATGGCGAGTATTAGTTTGTTGACAATGCACTGTTGCATGGTTGTGTATTCTTAATATACCACAATCAGGAGTAAACACCAATTCAGTGAAACAAGTTGTAAATAAGGTCGAGGAATAAGATATTTTACTTATAAGTATGTCGAGAATATCTGGGTCCCTTTAAGATTCGTTGCCCTGTTTATTTTGTGCTTGTCAGCATAGTTGGTGCAAATGGCAAATTCTTTCATAATATTATGCAAAAAGAACATCATTGATTTTTTATTTGGATAGATAAAATGCACAGATATTATATATATGTGTATATATATATATATATATATATATATATATATATATATATATATATATATATATATATATATATATATATATATATATATGTTTTGGGTTTTTTTTATATATATATATATATATATATATATCCTGTAAAGGAAGTTATGTAATGAAAATAAAAAGTATAAGATAACAAAGTGGAACGAAATAAAACATCTGGGAAATAAAACGCCCTGATATAACAATTGCAGTCAGACAACCCCAGACTGCTCTGGCTATGTAGTTAAAAGTGCCATAAAATCACTTTCAACTGGTGCGTTATATTGCAGTGTGTCATTTCACAAACCTAAGCCATGTTCACAAATGGGGGGTGTAGATGGATTTGTACAGGCGCAGCTCCAATTGCAACTTATAACAACAGTCTACCCCCATTTGATTTCGATGTAAAATGCCATAAAGTCTGCAAGAATGCTGGAATCTTGATACATTTGCGATGTAAGCATTTAATTATCAATCTCTTATGAAAATTGTGGGGGAAATACATGTTTTCTACAGGTATTGACATCATGCATGTCCATAAAAGAGGAACACAAAGTTGCACTATTTCTCTTGGCTAAGGGTAACTGATTCTGCAGCTTACAGGCTCCTAAAAGAAGTATTCTCCATCTCAGCTAAGGTGCACTGAAAACGTAATGCCACTGTCTCACATAGTAAATGCTTGTCTGGTGCGAAAACTAATATTTATCTATACTCCTCATTTCCTGAGACATTCAGGCAAACAATAAAAAGGAGTAATTCAAAAGCTATTGCTAAATAAGTCCCTGTGATCTCTGTGCCAGTAAACAACGCAGTGTCTTTGTTGGAGCTTTCCGGTTTAGGGGCTACAACTGGATAATTTTATAGGAGTTCTGAAGGAGGGCTCCTTTTGTCTGCCCAATATTCTGAGAAGCCTCATTCTGGCCAGAGACAATAGCAAGGAGAGCCACCAATAGTGGAAGTATTGCACCAGATGCAAGGAAGTCCTTGTCTCCCTGTCCGGCTAGCAGCAACATCCAAGTAGGTATCTTTGCGCATTACGCATTTTGCCTCTCACTTGCCCTGTGTTAGGGAGTCCCTTGCAGCGCCTGCAGCGTTTAACGGAAATCGTTGCACTTGATGAAGACTAACTGACGTAATTAAGGCAGTTTCTTGTTGCCGCGTTAAGAAAAAGCAATCCCAACAACATGAAACTACCTAAACCACAGATCAGCTGGATACAAAGATGCAACATCCACAATTCCTTGTCAGATACAGAAGAGGAGGAAAGCGAGCAACAAAAAAAAAAAAAAAGATGAAACATTTAAGCACAGAATGCAAAATCCACCACCAACATCCTCCTAAAAAAGCCTATGAGACCCAGATGGGAGCTGCGACCCCCTTGTGCCAGCTGCAGAACACTAGGGGATACACTGCTCCTAGCAGCCACTGCACAACGCATCTCAGTCGCTTCCACATTTTCATCTCTTTCATTTAGAAAACCTTATTAAGGAGATGGGATGTGCTCATGTGCTCATGCCTAAACCCCCCTCCCCAATTCTCAGATATTCAACACATTTAAACGAGGTGGTTCCATCACATCCTCGTCTGATTCTTATCAAGATACATCTCAGCATTCAAAGTGTCTGACTTCAAGGCATGGTCCTTCCAAAGCCTCCGTAAAGAAATGCATTTAACCAGTTATTGCTGGCTTGCCTGCCACTGCTCTCTTCCCAGTACACAGCTGCACAAAAGGGCAGGCGTTAATAGCTAGGGGGGAGATGTGTTTTAGCAGCCAGACAAGGTGTCCTGAAATCCAATGATTCATTAGAAAATCAGACACTCCATGGTCACATACACAGAGGCAAAATCTGTAAATAAAGGATGAACGAGTTCACAGTGCATGGTCAGAGGGGTCTGCAGCCCAGGCATCGTATTCTCCCACATGATCACCAAAAAGCAAAACTGAAATTTTAAAAAATCCTCTAAAGTCCAGGTAACCAAGCACACTGCTTCCAAATGCCAGCTCAAACACTGCACACTAAGCACCCAAATCACATCCACCTGGTAGTTTCCATTGGTCAGTAAAGGGAAATACTTAATATAACAGTTAATGATCCTTAGAAATAGTAAGAAATCGTATTTCTTACCTTTTCTGCAGCTTGAGATGTCCTCCCTTCCATGTGGTGTTAGGAATTCGCCCCATATTCCTTTGTCAGGCTTGTGGCATTGCCTGGTTGTTCCTTGGCACATGCACCGCTTTATTTCTCTTAAAACAGAAAAGCCAAAGCCAAAAGTAGTGTGTATCCAAGGATTGCCACTTAAGCTGTGAGTCCGTTCCCTCTTCTGGAGTCACCTTTAAATGCATCTTTTACTGCTGCGGCACATTATATTTGCAGATCATAAAATCCACCTCCAGCGCTTACCAAGACTGTCCTGACATTACTGTTTTATGACCTTGACTTATTGTGGTCACCTGGATAATATTTAAATCAACGTTATGGTCTCTCACTTCTATTAAACCAGCCAAGGTACTCTAAGCTTTAAAAGGATGATAAAAAAAATAAAATAAAAAGAATTATAAAAAAAAAGGCAAAGTTAAAATAAATAAATAAATGCTAACACTGAAAGATGTCTGTCTGAGAAACAGGGCTTCATTATAATGCAGAGAAACAATAAGTCGGCTCGGAACAGTTCTATCAAATTTATTTTTCTCCACAAAGGAAAATACATGCAAAACTTACACATACATGATGATTTTTTTTTTTTTTAAATAACGGTCACAAGAATTTTTTTTTTAAAGGAGTAGCAATACTATTCTCCCCCCCTCCCTTACTTAAATATGCAGTCGCCCAGTTAATGGAACTGCACAAGATATTATATTTAAGTGTATTTTTATATATATATTTATATATATGTAATGTCCAAAACCTCACTTCAGCAGCTCATTTGCAAACATTTAAAATCAGTTTGTCATTCTGCTTCGCCATACAATATACAGGTTACACCGATGGAGCAAACTTTAAAACGCAATTTTTTTTTTTGGGCATCCGCTATAAGGTAATTTGCCAAAAGAAAAGTTATAAAAAAAAAAAAATGTCTCTCAGTTTGTGCTGGAAGTAAATAACTTAAAATGCCTTTTCAGGAGCTGGCTTTGTACATAGGAACAGGGGATGCAATATATGATCATGCTTTATATCGATGTTTATCTACAGCCTGGAAATAGCCAAAATAACAGGAGGGCTACTTAACGGTAATACTTACAAGTTGTTTTTATATGCTTTTCAATAACAACTTAGAAAACGTACAATTCGATTGGATTTTTTTTTTGTTAGGAATTTCTTTTTAGGGTGGGGTAGGGGAGTTGCCATTTCTGTCTTGGGGTCTTTGTTTTTTTTTTGTTTTTTTCTTTCTTATTACCCTTTTTTTTTTGTTGAAGCTCAAGTAAAATTAAAATTGGAAGTCAGTTCCCGAATTCGGTTCTCCCTGTTCATCTTCTTTAATTTCATCCTGCGGTTCTGAAACCAGATTTTCACTTGTCTGTCTGTTAAGTTGATACTCTTACTAATCTCTAGGCGGCGCTCGCGGGTCAAGTACATATTAAACAAGAACTCCTTTTCCAGTTCCAGCGTCTGGTGCTTAGTATAAGGACACCTTTTCTTTCTTCCGCTCTTAGCTGTCAGCCAATTTCCTGCAGCGTTTTCTGCCTTTATATCCTCTGTTAAAAATAATATTTAAAATATAAGTAACCTGAAGTTTTTGTGGGGGATTTTTTTTTTTAAATTTCACATTAAGTCAGTGGCAACATTAGGCAAAAATCAATACACCAGCAGACAAATTCTTGCATTTCACTTCAACACAATACATATTATTATTATTTTTATTATTATATTATTCAGAGTATTCATGGGGGGGTGGTGGCAAACAGGCAGTAAAACAATATCACCATCTCACTATCACAGAGCACAAAATCTATACAAGAGAAAGCTGAAACTATCTGCCATGACCTAACTAGGGTATAACTAACTGTGTGCGATAGACTGCATCTTCTAATTGAAAAATAAGCAGTGTATAACTGTATATATATATATA